>NC_063052.1:2675500-2975500 GCF_018812025.1 Megalobrama amblycephala
TACAAGTGCAGTGGACCTTTTCTTTTTCTGGTGTTAGTTACTAATAAGACCCTCTTAAAAATGAGGGAAATTATAAAAATTATTATTATTAAAAAACAAAAACAAACAAACAAACAAACAACAACAAAAAAAAAACACTTTGTATTTGAGTGATATTTGACATGACAGTGACAGAAAATATGAACAATTATGAATCAAACTAATTTTGTTCTTCAGGATTAAGGCTGATTTGATCTTAGGTTAATGCTTTCATAGACAGCATTGACAAACGGGACTATTTTTTAATAACCCCATCCTTCTGTCTGGATATAGGTGAGCAGTAATGGTACATTTAAAAAAGATTGGAATAACGGCTGCTGAAAATTCAGTTTTGTCATTACAGGAATAAATTACATTTTTAAATATAGTAAAATAGAGCACAGCTATTTTAAATTGTAACAATATTTCACAATATTACAGTATTTCTGTATTTTAAGTCAATGCAATTTCACTGCATTTTTAATAAATGCAGCTTTGGTAAGCCTAAGAGACTTCTCTAAAAAAAAATCTTAGATTTGAAACGTTTGAATGGTAGTGTACCTGTGTATTTTTTCTGCTTTTTCTTATATATTAATTTCTAGGAGTTATGGTCTGAGGACAGGTGGAGGGAGTGATCTAATTAAATGGTACATTTGTGTTAAGAACATTCGATCATGTGAATTTCAAGTTGGAAATGTTGCCATCTTAAAACAAAATGGCAGCCAAAGCTGTATTCTTATGTATTTTATATGAAAATAACTAAATTAAACAATGAGTTGCTGTATCAAAATAGAAAAATTTATTGAACAATGAAAGATGTCCCTATGTAATCCAGCAAATCAAGAGAAATGTCAAATGTTTTAGTATCAAATGTAAAAGAGTGAAAGCCTTTCAGCTGACTTCCAACATATATTAATCGCTCACAGTAGAATGTTACTAAAATAAATGGCTGTCATTTAAAAATACAACATCTGTGGCCACAAAAGTGCCAGACTGGGTAAACAAAACCATAACCTGAAGAACATCAATAACATGGATATAAAGTGGGTTTTCCGACTTCACAGTTGTATAATGTGGAGAAAACACTGCTTGCTTAGAGTGTTTATGTGTCTCAAACCCTTGTGTCTTCCAGTTTATGTCAGTAGCATCAGAGGCCTTCATCAGTTTAAGCAAAACCAGGGACTGGAGAAACACCTAAAGGTAATTAAAATCAAATCACATTTCTTTATTTAAAGGTACTCTATGTAACTTTTGGCACTCTAGTGGTTAATAAACAAAACTGAAACTTCTCTCTGATTATGTATATGACGGGTCACACAGGTACTGGGCTACTCCGCAGCGGCTGTCGTCCCGCTCGGTCTAAAATAGAATGTAAATGTAAAATTGTAGGCAGTGAATCAGGATAAGACAAAAACACAGTTTGGAAGATGGATTCACACATTATATAAATTTTGAACTAAAAAAAATTACATAGTGTACCTTTAAAACATGATTTCAAGACTTGCAAATCAATCACTGTTATACAGTAAAAAAAAAAAAAAAAAAAAAAAAAAATTACGATTGTTGTAGCTTTATGAAGATTCACTTCTTTTACATTATTGCAACCCACATTTAAAAAAAAAAAAACCTTAAAGAAAAAATAAAAGGATTTGTAAGACAAACATAACCTGAGCGGTTTAAAAACCATCAAATAGTCTCAAACATGTGCAACCCATGTGCAGTTCACCAACTGCACAAAGGAATGAAGAACACTTTCATCAAGACGCTTATATTCTAGAAAGATTTGTTAAATTGGAGTGAGACGGGTAAAATTACCAGTAGTTGTAGTTCATTACTGTATTTATCAATCTTACAACGAAGCAGTATGTCTTGATTCTTTCTGGAGTGGAATTCATATCAAAGCAGTGCATAGTACAGATGGCGAAATCCCAAATGTGATGTAGAGAAATGTAAAAATTATGTGCATCAGGCTGATATCGTGATTTTCTCAAAAAAGTCGATTTTAAAAGTCCTAAATATCCCTTTTCTTGGCTTCTCCACCTGTATGCTATTTCCCTCCATACAGATGGACTTTGGCAAAAGAGATGGTCTCCCAGTAATCTTTATGGCCCTTTTCATAAATGACGAAGATGTATTTGTTGTCCTCGGGAGAATCTCCTTTGAATGACGTCATAGTCGAATAACCGCTTGGCCCCGCCCAGATCTGGACTGCCTCCTTTTCCCATGACTTCCCATCAGTGAAAGACCAGCGAAGAGTTAGATTGACCCCTGTGGAGGAAAACAGAAATTGATGTTCCATGAAGAATTAACTTTGATATTTCTAAGTAAGACTTTGTGAACTGCTCTTCCTCACTGTGCTGAGTGCTGGATGGGTTGCTGAAGTACATCACTCCTTGTTTCTGCAGGGCACCGGCTGCAACGACAGGGTCAATCAACGTTTTGTCAAATACCAGCTCCTCCACAGGCAGAGACTCGCCTCCG
The DNA here is from genome assembly GCF_018812025.1 of Megalobrama amblycephala. NCBI lineage: Eukaryota > Metazoa > Chordata > Actinopteri > Cypriniformes > Xenocyprididae > Megalobrama > Megalobrama amblycephala. The sequence goes on from NC_063052.1 coordinate 2,678,000, forward strand.
TCCAAACTCCGCACTATTATTCGACAGCGGCAGTGGTAGTTGTTCTGGTTGCGTACATTGATGACTATGCTTCCGTCCTCTAGTTCCACTGGCTGTTAAGGCAGATGTAAGGGAGAGAATGTGTCAAGTCAAACAGGAAGTCAAGTGGAGCAGCTGTTTAATATCAAGGCTACACTGTAAAAAAAGAATACAGTACAGTAAAACACCCGTTTATTGGTTAATTGTAAGCTACCTTGCCATATACAGTGAAAAACTGTATGGTTTAACATTGCTATATATCTATTTATATATGTAGTGTTTCTTGAGTAAATAAAATGCCGTACATATTCACACAGCCAGTTATTTACCCTTACATTGCAAACAAGCAGAGATGGACCAAAATGTGGCACTTGGCGACGAAATTAATGACCATATAATTTATGGTGACAAACAGTAAAATTATATTCCCAGAAGTCCCTGCTTTACAATTCACATATAATTAAATTTTATTTAAATTGTTCTTTTTTATTTTTGTCATCAGCAATATACATTAGGTTATATTTTCCTTTTTTTAGTGAATGTTTATTGCATTATTTAGTCATATGTTTTACCCTGATGGTGTTTTGTCTTTGTGTGTATGACACTGTACACCACCTATATATGAATATTGGCCATGTTTTATGGTCAGGCAACATATGATGAACTCTGATTCATTGTGGCTTTATAACCACTATTAAATGAAGCATGAGGAAATTGTATATGAAATATTCAAAGCGAAAGACTGAAACCACATGACAGCTAGCAATGAAAGTACCACTGCTGAATCTATGTGTAGTCTATAGCCCCTTTTACACATACAGTCTTTACTGGTAAATTACTGATAAGAGATCATGTGTGAACAGGACCTTTTCAAAAATACCGGTAAATCGGTTCTGGCAATTTACCAGTAAGGGATGTTGTAACATTGCCAGTAAATTGATGCTGTGTATGAACACAGAATGAAGGTACGAAGTCAGAATGCGCTGACATAAGAAGTCTGCTTTGTTTGGACCAGTCATAAAGTTTTTATGGAGATGACGTGATTACTCTGTGCTGTTAACAGTAAGCTCCACTGCTTTTTAATAGTTTTTCTATGTAAATATGTGCTAGAAGGACATCTTTGACCGCTGTGCCACATCTCGCAGCTTTTTCCCATGCCGTTGCTAGTTTGAACAGCACTTGACTTGATTTTCAAGCTAAGCAAAATGTGTCCACATTGCAACAATGCTAGCATGCACTACATATCTGACTAATAAAAAAAAAAACACACCAATAAGCGGCAATAGAGGCGTGTCCTACAGAAAGCGGACAATATTGGTAGTTAGCCTGAGCGGTTCTCAACCAAGTGGCCCACTAGGAAACTTCCAAAGCCTCAAGATGATTTAGAATTATTTAAAATAAGGCAAAACAAGCATTACAATATGCTAAATCAACTAAAAATAAAGATTTTTTTTTCATTTATTTCGCTCAACAACTGAGTTAAAAGATGTGGAATAAACTTATAAAATCATAACATTCCATGGGCATTATTTTAATTTATATACATTTATCTAGTTATGCCAAGCTCTACATTAAAAGGAGTAGAAATTATAAGTACAATATATTTTTAAAAATCCTTCTCAAATCCTTATCCAGTAAATCACAAACAACTGAAAAAGTCATAGCGCCTATAAATATTTTTTTGGTCAATGGAAGGCCTTGGAGTCAAAAAGTTCCCGATATCCAGATTCAATGAAATACTCGAATTAATAATACAGTAACACTTCAGTCATATATTTTCATACAGTGTATTGAGATTGTGTAGTTGTGTAATATTACCTGACACTCATCCGGGTTGAAGTCCAGGTTTTGTTTAGGCTGGTTGTAAGGGATGCTCTTCAGAGCAGCTCCATATCTCCAGGATTTACCATGATCATCACTCAGGATACAGAAGACCCCATCACCAGCAATAGATCCGTGGCCACACACCACCAATCGGCCCACATTGGGAGGATAACGTTTCTGTGAGAACAGGCATATTGATGAACTAAAAGCATATAAAATGCTCTTGAGCAGAAAAAAACTAAAAAAGGGCCATGTCAGCTTACTTGTTCTCCTTTGTAAACTAATGCTTAACCGCATACACAATAAAATGTAGTTTTATATAACCCCAGTAGTCACAAAAACATCATAAACAATGGGAAGTCGTAAAATCACATTTTCGTTTGAAGGAGGAACAGAAAGCAGACAGAGCTAACCACACCTGTATTCCAAAGCCAGGCCCCGGAGCAAAGCTCTTCACCCCCAGCTCAATAGACAGGTTTCGTGGGGCGCTCCAGGTGAACCCGTCATCCACGCTCTGCACCATCATGGTGCTGGAGGGGTTGCATTGGTAACGGTGAAAACACAGAGAGTAGATGAGTATCACAGCACCAGTCTCTTCATCCACAACCACAGAACCAAGACTCAGCCCATCTGCTAGAGAACCATCGTCCACTATGAATGCGGTGGGAGACCAGGTGGCACCTTAGAAATACAAGAAAGAGATTGGAATTCAATTTCATCTAAAGCAATAGCCATTTATGACTCAATTATGAAGCATTTCAGGAGTGAGCCGGTGAAAGCAGATGATCCACCTCTGTCTGTGGAGCGTCTCATTGCGATGAACTTCGCCCCAACGTCAGAAGAGGACATTTTCCTGGCCTCAGAGAACGCCAGCAGACTACCACGTACTGTGAAGGTTAGCAGAGGGATCCTGAAAGTGTTGACCTGACCGGCTCCACCGCCAACCCATAGCAACTGCTCCTCATATATCAGTGGGTCAATCTGTGGGAAGCATGGAGAATTACAAAAATAAAACAAAGGGATGAAGAAATCCTTTAAAAGTGACCTTTGAACTTTTTCACATGACAAAACAATAAGTTTAAAGCCCCTAAAAATGCACCACTTTTCTAGTTCTTTCAAAGTACCTCTGTAAAGATGTGTATGCAAAAAATAAACTTGGCTAATTTGGTAAAGTGGGTTAATGTATATCTGATTGACTGTTTTGGGATGTAAAAAATAATTTTTACATTGCATTTGACTGGGATTTAGATACAAAAAGGAAGGAAAGATTTATTAGATATGTATGAAAAATGTAAATATAATTACGTTTCATGTGTTCTCTTAACTAGCACAACAGAACAGTGTAAAATTGAAAACACTAATTTTCTCTTGGTGAAAACCCACAGTTCTTTAAATCATGCACCACTGTCTGAAACATAAATCTTTAGTCAAATTACTCTTCAGTCTACATATACATGTTATAGTCGAGCAAAGGAACAGCATGTATTTAAGATCCCTACTAATATAAAATTACAGTTTTAGGACAGAACAGGACAACATCATCATGTGACAGACAGTCATGTACTGTATTTACCTGAGACTTGTCCGCACGCGCACAGGAAAGCACTGCAATCCCAAGTATAATCCCAAATTGTCGAATAAAATCCATTGAAATGATAAAGCCTGCGACAAAAGCGCAGATACCACGTGAAGAGAAGCGAGAATTTCTTGATTAAGGTTTTTATTTATTTGTGAATCCTGAAGTATCGACACATTACAACAACAGACGACTCACATCCTTATCCATACAATCATATGACTGCCGCTCAGGGTTGCCACGTCTGCATAACAATTGCCAATCAAAATCGCATTAACCCGCAGACTAAAAAAACTCCCCGCGCGACTGTGTAAAAACCGGGGACTTGGCAACTCGTGCCACTGCGAGACGTCAGAGTCACATGCCAGACCAATTTACATAAGGAAAAATAAAGCGGAAGTGGTCAACTTTAATACGATTTTTGTTTTAAATGCGATTAATTTTCAGAACGCTATCATTACTGTCCCTTCTGTAATATCTTATTGGAGTAATTGTTTTAATAATATTCCTTGGAAGAAAGTGTGGTCTTTACCCAACAAATATTTAATCACTAATAAGGTTAAAGAGGTATCGTTTAAATTGTTACACCGTTTTTACCCTGTCAATCTTTATATCAAAAAAATATTTCCTGAGATGGATTCTCTATGCTCTTTTTGTGGGGCGGAAGATGAGTCTATCGTTCACCTTTTCTGGGAGTGTGTTCATGTAGCTATTTTTTGGAAGAAATTTTGTTTATTTGTACCATAGACTGTAAAATAAGCTGCTGCTTGTTTTGAAAAATTTTCTTTGGTGTTTAAAAATGTATTATTTAGATTATATAACTTTGATAAAAATCTAAAAGACAAGTATTTTCTTATAAATATTTATTTTTCTTGCAAAGTTTTTTTATACATAAGTGTAAATGTTTGTCTGTTAAACCTCTTTTTATTATTTTTTGTCAAGACTTGAAATGTTATTTGGGCACTATCTCCTCTTTCAGCAATGTCAAAGCCCTAAAGTCCAATTCATTGTGCACAAAGTATAACATTTATGCCTTTTTATGATGTACAAGGGAAAAAAAAGGACCTTTCTCTCTTTTTTCAATATTAATTTACGTTAAGTTATATTACCTCTGGCTCATAATTTTTTCCCCTTTCCATTGTTTATTTATTTATTATTTATTTTTTGTTTGTTTGTTTACTGTTTGTGTTTATTGTTAAATGATCTGAATTGTAACATTTGCCTTAATATGTCAATAAAAAAAAAAAAAAAAAATTACACTCCAAATGATTTTTTTACAAACAAAATGTGAATTTTGGTTAAACTTTATTTACTATGAATTACAAATGTTTTAATTATAGTATATTTATTATAGCCTACATATTTTTAATTATACATTATATACATTTATTTATTTATTACAGGGACAATGCATATTAATAAACATTTCTGTTAATATGCGAGTTAGCCAGAGGGCTATTTTTCACCTGTAGTCCCTAAATAATAATATTTTATTATGTAAAACGCTTACATAAATTGATATCTCCTAACAGAATAGATGTTAAAATGAGTTAAATGGTTGGATTCAGTTAAAGGATTAGTTCACTTTAAAATTAAAATTTCCTGATAATTTACTCACCCCCATGTCATCCAAGATGTCTTTCTTTCTTCAGTCAAACAGAAATTAAGGTTTTTGATGAAAACATTCCAGGATTTTTCTCCATATATTGGACTTCAATGGAGCCCAAACGGTTGAAGGTCAAAATTACAGTTTACAGCGATCCCAGACGAGAAATAAGGGTCTTATCTAGAGAAACCATCGCTCAAAAAAAAAAAAAAAAAAAAAAAAATGTATACATTTTAACCATAAATGCTCATGGTGTAGACACTGCTAAGTTTATTACTGCCGTCCTCGGGTCAAAGTTAGAACTATATTGTCATATGCAATATTCTAGTGCAGGTATATAACAATTAGCTCAAACTTTGACCAGTGGAGGGCAGTAATACACTTAGCAGTGTCTACACTGCCGGAATTCTAGTAGAGAAGAAGAGAGCTGGTTCAAGATGAGCATTTGTTGTTAAACTTATATAATTTTTTTTTTTTAGAAAATGAGCGATGGTTTCTCTAGATAAAACTCTTATTCCTCGTCTGGGATCGTGTAGAACGTTTTGAAGCTGCAATGAAACTGTAATTTTTACCTTCAACCGTTTGGGCTCCATTGCAGTCCACTATATGGAGAAAAATCCTGGACTGTTTTCATCAAAAACCTTCAACTGAAGAAAGAAAGCCATGAACATCTTGGATGACATGGGGGTGAGTAAATTATCAGGAAATTCTAATTTGAAAGTGAACTAATCCTTTAATTGTAGGCTGCCTATATACCAAGTGTTCTTCAAGGACACTTTTATTCCAGCAGGTGGAGTCAGAGAGTAGAGGATGGCCAGCCAAGTGCCAAGACTTGTCTATATTAGCATATTTTACTAGATTAAATTTGATCATTCAGTGCTATATATGTGTTTATGGAACTAAAAACCTATGATTTATTTGTAGCATACTCTAAGTTAGCTATTTGTATTATGATTTGTGTTATAGAATAAAAGTGAATAAGATGTTGAATAAAAAGTAGCCTACATCTTGACCTGTGTTATACTAAACAGCATGATAAAAACAGATGATATTCTACTAATATATGTGTAAGATATCAGGTTTTTACACAACATGGGGTAAGTTGTCACAGAAGTCTAGAATCTGAACAACAACAGTGTTCACTTACCCAACAGTTATTACAAAAATATGATGATATTGACATTTTAGTTGTGTATGAAACCAACATATAAAACCACTGCTAGAGAACAGTGCCAAAGGACCTTTGACTCAAAAACTGTTTTGTTTGTTTTCTACAAACTCAATGACCAGCACCAGTTTTGGCTACAGCAAATACATGTGAAAACCACAACATCATTATGTCAAGTGTCTTTCTCTTTCCTGAGCTCACACTTATTCAAACACAAGCGCACACATTTCACCACTGGTCTGTGAAATTGTCTGTACATTCCTGCAGTCATGTGTTCAGACTGAGCTGAGTCACAAGCTGAGAGAAAAAGAAATGACAGAAAGTAAAGAGACTGAGGAAGAGCACAAGGGGGAGGGCTTAAAATCAGTTTTGCATTCACATAAAGAGGAAGAAACACTCACAGAGAGTGAAAGAGAAAGAGAGTGGTTACGAGACTACAGGAGAAGCCTGACTGGAGAATTAGGTAAAAGAACAAATTGATATGAAGAGCTAAATAAATGAGACTTAAAACAGTGGGAGGAGCCTAACAAGCAAAAAAGAACGAAGGTTGTGGCAACAGCAGGCATGACTGAGAAGAAACAGAGGCAGACACAATGAAGAGATGGACTTGCCGTCACATGCACACTCTGTTCTTCATCAGTAAAACGTGTCAAACGAGCAAGGGTGAGTGAGAATGAGATGGAGGGCTAATTTTAATCTATTTACACACATGCTGTATGATGTAAGTGTCTTTCCATTTTCTTCAGCTTGTAGGCTGCAGTGGAGTCAGCTGTGAACCTGTGTTTACAGGTTTGTTGAAATTTCTGTAAAACCATCTTGATTTGTTTTCCCTGGGTCACAATTGTAAAACATTAACAGCTCCCTGAAGCAATATCTCTATAATGTATGCAAAGGTTAATGCACATTGATGCATATTGTGTACATACATAACACTTCTTGCAATCACTTACAATCACTTAAGAGAACATGCAGAATTTTGTGAAACTGGTTAAGAAATCAGAATATCTTTAACGTTGAGAAATCCTAACATCTTCCTTACTTTCTGGTATACGAAACTCTAAAAAGAGAAGTTCACTGCAAGATTGGTGTTTCCTGTTCTTAAACAGGCAGTGCGCTGTGCTGAAAGCATCGACTGAAACAAGCTGCCCTGACTAAAGGTTTGTCATCATGCTCTTTGCTTGGCTTTTTTGAAGTTTGAACACTCCTTTTTGAGTCTCCTTTCTGGGTGCAAGATATTATTATTTGAATTTGTTATTTGAATGAGTCATACAATGACATAGCTATAAATGCATTTATAGAACAGGAAACATAAATACAAAGTTCTGTCACGAAACTCTAGATGGCACAGGCTAATTAACTCAAACTGCTTGTAATCACTCTATAGACCTTATGCGCCGCCATCTTTAAAATATTGTCTTTGAACTTCCATTTTTGAGGTAGCTCTGTATATTTCTATGGCATCGTTGTCAAAGAATAATTAGCTGGTGAAGTGGATTTACTTGTTGTAGAGTTAATCAAAGTTATCATAAGCATTGTAATGTTTAAAGCAGATGTCTTAACAAATGTCAGTAGATTTTAAAACAAGCAGTTCATTCATAAACATGTAAAATCGCTATGGAAGTACAAACCGTTAGACAAAAGACAATGAGCGCAGCTCTGAAAGGGACGGGGCTACATAAGGTCTATAGGGCACAGCTGATTGGTTCCTGCTGTATCAGTAGCCAATGAGCTTGCGTGCTTAACCTTCAAAATACTTGGGTAGCATTTGCCTTAGCAGTGCAGTGCCATTTCAGAAACCCTCCACCTTCCCCAGCTCCACCTGTATAGATCTGCTATGGGTAATTCATGTATGCTTTATTGTACAGCAGCAGCATGACTTACTTGCTCACAGCAGCGTGTTGTGTGTGTATTGGCAGTAGCAAGTCCTGAACTTGCTCTGCAGCAGTAGCAGCATAGCAGATCTATTCCGCCCAGACCAAACATATCAACATTGTTATACCCATTACCATGCTTCTCAGAGAGTTTTCATGACAGAAATGTAGCTTTTCTTATGTTACATTACACGTTACATTATACACTATATTGCCAAAAGTTTTGGGACGCCTGCCTTTACGTGCACATGAACTTTAATGACATACCATTCTTAATCTGTAGGGTTTAATATGGAGTTGGTCCACCTTTTGCAGCTATAACAGCTTCAGCTCTTCTGGGAAGGCTTTCCACAAGTTTAAGAGTGTGTTTATGGGAATTTTTGACTCTTCATCTAGAAGCGCATTTGTGAGGTCAGGCAGTGATGTTGGACGAGAAGGCCTGGCTCGCAGTCTCCGCTCTAATTTATCCCAAAGGTGTTCTATAGGGTTGAGGTCAGGACTCTTTGCAGGCCAGTCAAGTTCCTCCACACCAAACTCGCTCATCCATGTCTTTATGGGCCTTGCTTTGTGCACTGGTGCGCAGTCATGTTGTAACAGTAAGGGGCCATCCCCAAACTGTTCCCACAAATTTGGGAGCATGAAATTGTCCAAAATGTCTTGGTATGCTTACCATTTGGAGGGGTGTCCCAATACTTTTGGCAATATAGTGTATCTTGACCTTCCTAGACATCATTTTGTGGTACTAAACTACAAACTACAAATTTCATTTTTTCCTCTCAATTTGACTTATCAAAATGTCGAAGCCAGACCTTCCAGTGAAAATGACAGACTTCTCTCTGGTGACATATTCAGGTCTTCTCCAATCATTTAGTCCACATAAATCCCACCCCGATCACATTAATCTGCCTGTGCAATTCTGCGCAAGAGATTTTTTCTAAAGCAATAAATAGTTGGTCAAATTTTTCTTTCACTCTTAAACATAAAGGTTCTTTATTGACATTAATGGTTCCATGAAGAACCTTTAACATCCTTGAAACCTTTCCAGTTCTTTATCGGTTCTTTATAGCGGAAAAAAAATCAGATTATTAAAATATTCTTCAAACTAATTTCTTTTAAGAACTGTTCACTGTTCACATCGCTGTGTGAAAACCCCTTTTAGAACCTTTCTTTCACAGCTTGCAGTGAGAAAGTGTTAATATTTTGGTGCATGTGTTTTCCAGCAGGTTCTGACAGTGGCCGTCACCATGGAGGAGAGGGAGCGGCAGTTTAATGGAGAGGAAAGAAGTGATGTTGAATCCCCCACAGGACAGTCAGCCGTGGCAGGAGAACAAAGCAGAGCGTCCACATGGAGGAATGGTATACATATTGCCCTGTTTCTCTCTCTGCCTGTCCTCTTTCAGTATTAATAAAAAAACAGCTAACTGATATCATCAAACACTAGTGTGACTGCAGTGTGATTTTTCCTGCTGGTTTATTGCCCCGAAGGACACAATAGTACTGAAATGCTTTTAATGCTTGTAATCATAACACGTCATACTGTAGATTCTTCTGTAAAACCACAGGAATTAGAAATATGTTTCCATCCTTTAAATACATTACTTCTTCATTACTTCTCCCATTACATCTCCCTGACAACAAGAGACACTGTAGCTTTAAAGACTGGATTTTAGATTTAAACTGTTTAATTGACCGCACTGCATGTCTTTCTGTCAGGTCAGTGTGTGGCATCTGTGTCCACTTCCTCTTGGTTCACTCCCACATTTGACTTTTCACACTGCAGGAATCTTTTGGAAACCAATGGCTTTCAGGCTAGTAAATTTCCAGCATGCTAAACAATCATTTATACAATCATTTCTAAAAGAATCAACTTATTTCCATGTTGTATTTTGATGTTGAATCTATTCCAGATTCCAGCAGATGATTTTGAGGGTCCACTGCATTTAGCGCTGGACCATCCGTCCGTCAAAAGATACCTGCTTTTCAACTCAAATGTTTTTAATTTCATCCTGGCACCCGTAAGAAACCTCTTTCAATCACTGTAGTTCACACACATTCCAGCACTGAGCAAAACCAACTTTGGATGAAACTCACAGAACCTGTTCAAAGTACAGGCCTGGTTCATATTTTACTCCAAAATCAAAAGAAAAACAGTGTTATAATATTTCTCTTAAGTCTTTTTAGAACTTTCTATAAGATTTTAATTATTTATTGTAAAAGATCTAACATTTAATGCTTAAAACAAAGATATATTAAATAAACTACATTATATTTTTAAAGTGAATTATTAAAGTGATTCCAATGATATTGTTCATGTACTGCACAGTTATTGTGTGTGTGTATATATATATATATATATATATATATATATATATATATATATATATATATATATATATTCATTCTGGGATGAAATGTACTTGGACATTCATCATTAGATTTTTTTTCCCCCTTCAACAGTATAATATGGATTCAAAAATCATGTTCTTCACCAGCTTGTCCTTTATCTTCTGATCACTTTTCAATGATTTCCGTAATACACATCCAATCAGCACATAGATGAGATTAAATAACTAGGCAGGAATTTGGAGGATCAGGTGACTTAAAGGAAATACAGGACTGTTTTTCTTGTTATGTGTCTGTTGCAGTTTTTGTATCTGGTGCTGTGGTGTGCTGTGTACTCGACCATTCACATGTACCTTGAAGACAGCACAGCGGAATTCTGGGTACTCTGTCTGTGCGTCAGTCTGGTGTCCATAATCCTCACTACCACCATCATGCTCATCTTCCACTACAGCAACAAAGAGGTGGGCTGTCACATGACATCAGAGGTCATCAGGGTCTAATTCAGTCTTTTTTTAAAAATACACCTGTATTCTCATTTAATGCAGATTAACATGTCTTTGTGTGTCTGTTTCAGATCAACATTAACACAGACGTGCGGTTGGTGGGGGTTAATGAGCACATGGTCAGGCACAGGCTGCTGTTGGGAGTGGCCAACTGGGTTCATAAATGCAGAGGAAAACTGCAAGTAATTGCTCCTGTTCTTATTATAATGAGTGGTTACCTTATACTATATCTAGGCACATGCTTTCAGCAAGTCTTGTCAGAATTGTCTTTAAGCCTTGAATTTTCAAGTTGGGTGACATTTCAATATAAGTTTTATGGTTGAAGTTATTGATCATCTGTGTTGATTGTGCAGTGTACTTTGTACACATGTTGTGTGATAAAGCATACTAGAAAATATTACCAGTTAACCCTATGTGGTGTCTTGCTCACAAAACTACATTTCCCATCATCCTCTGTGGCTCCATAAGAAATGTAAAGTTGCGAAGTTGCGATTTCTTCTTGACTTTTGTGATATACTGTATAGTATATCATTGTGAAATGGCTTCTCAAAAAAAGATAATAATAATAATGATTAATGATGTGCCTGACTAGAATTTATTAATAAATATTGTAATATTCCATAAAAAATAAGAATTTTCAGTTTTGATTTCATGGTGACTTTAAAGGGTAAGTTCAACCAAAAAGATTCTGTCATCATCACAACCTCATGTTGTTCCAAACCTGTATGTCTTTCTTTCTTTTGCAGAATGTCTTTTGTTTTTTTTGTCCATACAATGAAAGTCAATGGTGACCAAAACACTTCTGGTTACCAGCTTCAAAATACCTTCTTTTGTGCTCCACAGAAGAAGGAAAGTCATACAGGTTTGGAATGACATGAGGGTGTGTAAATGATGAAGATTGAAATTTTCATTTTTGGGTGAACTAACCCTTTAAAGGAGTGGTTGATTATGATTTCACTTTTTTAACTTCAGTTAGTGTGTAATGTTGCTGTTAGAGCATAAACAACATCTGCAAAGTTACGACGCTCAAAGTTCAATGCAAAGAGAGATATTTTCCTTTACAGAAATCGCTTTTTAAGGACTACAACAAACAGCTGGTAGAGACTACAATGAGCTTCTTCCTGGGTTGGTGACATCACTAACCCTATAATTTACATAAACCCTACCCCCGAGATCAGGGGGCGAGGCCATGTTGGGCTGCTTTAGAGAAGAGAAGAAGTTGTTGTAGTAGAGAGTTGTTGCCATGCCATCATTTTACGCCGGACTGCTTCACAAATGAGGGCCAATTCAACGCTGGATTTGCACAAAAGATTAACATGACAGCACATGCTGTTCGATGAGTTGAATCAACTCCACAGCAACTACATAAATTTATCCACTAACCAATCAGAAATATCCAGTTGCATGTAAGGCTGAACAATTGTTCAAATTTTGGCTGCATGAGATTCTCCAGCTTTGTTGTTGTTGAGCAACCAAAGCGCGAGCTGTTAAGGCTCCGCCCTCTTCTGGAACGGGGGCCGCAGCTCATTTGCATTTAAAGGGACACACAAAAATGCCGTGTTTTTGCTCACACCCAAATAGGGGCAAATTTGACAAGCTATAATAAATGATCTGTGGGGTATTTTGAGCTGAAACTTTACCTACACATTCTGAAGACACCAGAGACTTATATTACATCTTGTGGGGCATTATATATTATATCCCCTTTAAAGTCACCACGAAATCAAAACTGATCATTCTTATTTTTTATGGAATATTGCAATATTAAAATACAATATTAAGCATCAACTCTACAACTACTAGCATCCTTTGCTCTTGATTTTCTTGCACTAATTTTTGTTTAAATGTAAAAAAAAGAAGAAAAATGAAATTGACTTCAAATTAACACTTCCATTATGTTTTGAACAAAATTGCATGAATGCATATTACATTGTTATTACAATTTTTGAATTTGTATGCAAGATTTCTCTGGCAGAAACTGGTGAAAGTGGACATTAATGGTTAACTGTTTATTAGTATGAGAGTAAAAGAGACTGCAAGCTGTACTGTTTAATCAGATAACTAAATAACTTCCTGGGTTGCATACTTATCTTGTTTATTTTTTTGTGATGGAACTGATAATGTTTAAAGTCATGAACAAACTTGTTTAACTGCTGTTTTGCTTGGTCTTTTGTTTCTGTTTCCAGCTCTTCTGTGTATACTGGGACATGACCCCGTGTCTGAACTGTCTGGTGGAAACGCTGGACGACATGAGTTTTGTCAGGGATCAAGTACAGGTTGGCTTGCTTTTGTTAATTGATTTGTTCTTATGTAGATGCTTGGCTCTACAGAAAGTAATCAATAAATGATTTGTACTCCAAATATAATGGTTGTAGAGTGAAGATTAAATTCAAATGCTGCAGGATAAATATTCACAAACACTGTCATACTTCAACAGTTTATGGTTGTTTAGTCTAACTCTGATAGAAACAAGGGAGTTATGAGAGAACAGGGTTATTACATTTTTTGTTACTTGAAACAAAATAAATGTAGCTAATCAAAATAAAATATAAAAATTGTTAACTTATTTTATTTCAGCTAGTTGTCAGATTTTACTTATACTGTACTAAAATAACTAAAACTGACATTTTTTTAAATATAGAATAACTAATAAAAATGAAACAAACACACAACCAAATTACTAAAACTTTAAAACTAATTCAAAATATTAATTAAAACTATAATGGTATTCTAATGATACTAAAACAGCTCTTCGCGAGAATGAAATACTGTCACAAAGTTCCCGTTTTACCCTGCAGAGCAAACTCAAGAAAAGAATGTCCCACCTAGTTCTAGTGACCCAGGTCACGACCCTGGATCCAGAGGGTGGATTACCGGATGAAGAGGTTCCAGAAGAAGAGCGCCCCCTGCTGGTGGAGGGACGAGAGAGAAGTTCATCAAGCAGTCAACGGGAAGACTCTAAACTCACAAAAAACTTCAGCTTGATGCCTGACGCCACTCTCTCAAATCAGGTGAAAATAAGTATAATTAATATTAATAATATACTGTATGAATCAGTCAATGTCACTATATTCTTATCAGTGGCAGTTTGAGAGGAAAATTAGGCAGAAAATGCAAATTGATCAAACCTGCCCGACTCACATTTTTACAATAGAAGATTATAGTGTGTTTACCATTTTTTAATATAGAGAATCATAGATATAGATATAAATAAGGACGCACAATAATCTTTCTAATCACCAACTCAGCATTTGTCAGTATAGGAAAATGAATGGTACAAATCACACAGGTCATCTGCGGTTTGAGAGACTCCCTCTTATAATGTATTTTATCATTATTGGTTATTTATAAGGAAATATTTCATCATTTGCATAACCATTTTTTTCAATTTATGCATCATCGGATAAATATAAGACTCCACTCTCATTCCTGCCGTGATTCAAACTCACAAGATGTGATGGAAAAAATACATCCTGATTAATTCAATGCAACTTTATTATTATAGGTAATTATATAAGTAAAAGTGTGGTTTAGTTGCCTTAGTATAAATTAGAATAGTATTGAATTTAGAATAAGCTTCCCTTGCCTCCTCTGATGGATCACCATTGAGTATTTCATTGAATCTACAACAATCAAAGTAATAAAAATGTGTAACTGTTTTCTTCAGGCTATTGCTCACCAGCTCCTGATGACCTACAGTGCACTTTATGTTAGACTGCTAGTATCAAACAAGCTTCCTGTTCCTTCCCAGCGGCCTTCAGGCGCAGGGAAAAATCACTCCACTTCATCTCTGTGTCTGTGTGAGTATGTGGAGTTAAAGGTCCTGCAGTAGATGGAACATGACAATCAAATCTCACATTAAAAAGTATTAGTCATCCATTTCTGTGGGATGATTATTTTGCTGTCAATTATGATATAGTCACAGACTGTTCTTGCTGCTCTTGAAACTGTTATGATCTGATCTGTGAATTGAAATATATATATTTTTGATTCCTGACTTATTGTGGTTCTCTATGTGATTCTGATTCACACCATATGCTCACCAGGTGTGAAAGGATGAAGTGACACACTCTAAAAAATGTTGGGTTAAAAACAACCCAAGTTGGGTTAAATATGGACAAACCCAGCAGGTTGGGTTAAAGGGCACCTATTATGCCCTCTTTCACAAGATGTAATATAAGTCTCTGGTCTGGTCAAGTTTCAGCTTAAAATACCCCACAAATGGGGGGTGTGAGGCTGTGCGCACAGATAACAGCTCGCGAGTCCCGATTTTCGCCTCTTTTTCCGCTTTTAAAATCGTTTGAATGTGTTAATTGGTGAGACAAAACACGTCTGAATGATAAACTTTCACTCTATGATGATTAACTTTAGCAGTTAATCCGCAAAACACATGCATGCCGAACCGTTGGACCTTATCCATACAGAACATGGATTAAGTGCGAACCGTTGCACACCAAATAATTAAAGAACACACTTATCATCATGATTGCTATCTTACCAGAGACGGAGAAAAATCCTACTCCAGTAAGTAAAGTGTCCCTGTGAATCGGTCCTTAAAAATGTTGGCACTCAAAGGGCTTTCCTCCATGTATTGTGGTGCGCGTCGTTTATTTTTACCGCGCATGCGCACCTGCGTACCACTTATGTGCACCCCCCTGAGATAAGCTTTCTCCCTCACGTTCATCAACATGGATTTTTTTCAAACTTCCAAATGATACAGGATATTCAACCAGGAAAAATTTAGGGTGGTCAAGGGACTTGACAACTTTACAATAAGGTTTCATTTGTAGTTAAAGGATTAGTTTACTTTAAAATGAAAATTTTCAAGCTTTACTCACCCTCAACCCATCCCAGGTGTATATGTCTTTCTTCTAACGCCAGCTTTTGCATTCAACTTACAAAAAAAGTGCAAATGATGTTGCATCAGTTGCGCTTTTTTGTAATTTTGAATATAGAAGGCGTAAGATGTAGTTTGAACTGTGAGAGTTTTACACTTTCTTCATAAAGGCGGTCTGGCGGAAGCTACATATTTTACTTTATAACTTGTTAAATATGGATATTTTTCAAACACAAACACATTGCTTCGCTTCAGAAGGCCTTTATTAACCCCCCGGAACCGTGTGGAGTACGTTTTGCTTTGGATGGATGCACTTTCTTCAGCTTCATACCCGTTGGTCCCGTTCACTGCCATTATAAAGCTTGGAATGCGTCAGGATATTTATTAATATAACTCCGATTGTGTTCATCAGAAAGAAGAAAGTCATATACACCTAGGATGGCTTGAGGGTGAGTAAATCTTGGGGTAATTTTCATTTTAAAGTGAACTAATCCTTTAACTACATCAGTTAACATGAACTAACAATGAAAAATACTAAAGCATTTATTCATCTCAGTTAATGTTAATTTCAACATTCACTAATACAATATTAAAGTCAAACATTTAATGGACCTGAGGTAACATGAATGAACAGTTATAACATTAAAAAAGAGTAATTGTTCATTGCTCATTGTTAACGCACTAACTAATATTAACTAATGGAAACTTATTATAAAGTGTTACTGTTGTATCAAATGGTTGGTGAAAAGTGTCTCTATAAGTCTTTGGAGGGGCAGGGCTAGAAATAAGAGGAACTGATGATGTCAGTCACACAGGAAAGTAATTATTGTGATGAAAATTTACAAAGACAATTCTGTCATGACACTTAGCATGCAGTTTGGATTTGTGTTATGGTTCTGTTCTGGGCAAGAACTCCCTGACCATCCATGCAGCCTAGCATAGATAAGAGCAGGGAGAGCAGCGATAACACCCCCTAGGGTAAACAGAACAGAACCAACATAAATGTATTGCAGATATAATGTTCAATAATTGCATGTACAACATAATTTGAGAAAAAAAAAGAGTCTGATTCAAAGAGGAATATCAGAAGGCCAAGTCCTGACTGGACGAGAGGAGGAGCTGGGGACGGAGCAGGGAAATTAACTCCTAAGCAACGCAATAAAGCTGCTGATAATACTGAATGGGCCTATATATATAGGGATGCTGGATCAGCTGAGAGTCAGCTGATGCAAGCTTGACTGACGTGACCTGCCAGAACTAATGCTACGCTTGATAATTAGTTTTCTTTGAAATAATGCGCACTGATGAACATGTATTAAAATAAAATAGGGTTAGTTTTGATTTCATGTTTATTTTTATCTGAGATTTGCCATAATCTGTTTTATTTTAATATGTTGAACATGAAATATGGCTGTGATTTTGCAGCTATTTTTTTTTCTTTCAGTGTGGACAGAGAAATGACCTGTCACTGGAAACTTGTCGTGCCTAGTTAGGGCACTGAGTAAAGGGTCTTACATAAGTCTCTGGTGAGGGGAGGACAGTGCAGTGAGAGCAGAGAGGACAGCCACTGTGGAAGAGATAGGAAATGACAGTAATGGTGTCAACATGAATCAACCAGCGAGTCAGTGAATCTACTGCGCTGCTCAAAGCTTGGCACAAGTAGTACACGGGTATGCGATCCTACAGAGCACAGAGCAGCTCATAAAAACACAGCACCGTGAGGGACGTGTACATCAGATGTAGTTGGCCAACAGAGGTTGTTAATCAGCCTTGATGGAGCTGTGGAGGTGATTTGTGGGTGAGTACACGAACGCAGTATGGGTGACACAAACACATGCCGTGAGGGTCAGAGCAGAAGAGGCAAAACTGTGTTGTGGAAGACGGCAGGCCTGCAGTGTTAAATGATTACTGAAACGATGGGTCTCTTTGGGAGGCTAAACGACCATCTGTGATCCTACCGACACAGTCTGGCCTGCTTCCTTCTTCTAACTTGATTCATCTCTCTTCTCTCCCACCTCTTTCCATTTTGGATGAATCTCACGAAACCTGTCAAGAATGAATCCAGGTCATATTTCACCCCAAAATCAAAAGAAATTACATAAAAATGAAGAAGCTTATTTTAGGCAGCGTTATTTAGTATTATTTATATGCTATTTATATTATACTAACACTTTTCTATTTAGTTAGTTGCCAATGTAACATTTCTAATTGTCGTTTAAGTTTTAATATTTAATATCTAATTGTCGTTTAGAAATCTAATATTTTATATTATTTCAGCTTTAAGTTAACAAAAATGATTTTTAACTGTTTAAGTTAATAATAACAACATTGTTTTTAGAACCATTATTAATAATAATAATAATACAAGTTTTAGACAAAACGAATTAGAAAAATGAATTAGTGTCTGTATCCATTTGAATATCTAATGAGAATCACCTTTGAGAATAATGGTAATTTGTGGTAATGGTAATCATAATTTTGGTCATAATACACACACACACACACACACACACACACAGAAAAACTCTAAAAGATTAACTTAATAATTATTTCCTCAACAAAAATGTTTTTCCTTCTAAAAGATTAATAGTTATTTTAAAAAAAATATTGTTAAAACCATATCAGTAGCCTAATAAAAGCTATTTATTTATTTATTTATTTATTTATTTTTTACATGGATTGGGTCCCCTCATGGTGGCCGCCATTTTGAGATCACATGACCAACTGAATACTACTCCCTTTTTTCTGCTATTGGACGCTTTCACTAATGGAATAAATGAATCCTGGCTGACTGCGAAAAGTACATTTGGCATTGAAACATTTGATTTTACATTATTCATCCACACCACCAGGTGTCAGTATAAGACCAGGACAACTGCCATATTGGGCAGTGCTGCATACAAATACTGAATGAGGTGAAATATGAGTTGGATATGTTTTCATTTAGCACATTTCTGATCCCTCTCTTGCCCTTTAATTTCTATTATATTATTCTATAATATTTTCTATTATATTTTCTATCTTGTGCACAGTAATGCTGATGCTTTCTGATAGCAATCTTCACTCCCTCACTGTGATGGCCGAGCATCATATTGAATTTGATCCACAGAATGACGGATGCCCCCACAGATTGAGAAGAGCTGCAGCCCCTGGGCCATTATTGTACACCACATAATGGATACAATATGTAAATGAGAGGATTTTATGAGGCACTGGCACCCTCCTATCAGTTTATCAGTTATTTGATGTGGAGTTATACTGCAGCTCCAGTGACACAAGGGAAAAAGATTCAGAGATAGAGAGGAAAAACAGGGCAACTATAAATAGCACCTCTGAGACAAAGAGAAAGGCCAAACATGAGATAGAGAGGGAGAGAAAACGCTACACAATCGATTCTTGCACAACCAGGTATTCCTCTTTAATTCAAATCACTGGATTCATACACTGCAAATCAATGATTGGACTCATTAAAGGGCAAATCTCACAAAATAAATGAATAAAAATAAAATAAAAACATGTCTGGGTCACAATTCACACCCATAATCAAAGAAGAAAAAAAAGAAATTATTTTTTTTGCATAAAGAAAATGAAGCGTGTTTTAAAGAATATTTTTTGCAACATTATTTTCAATGACAATAAAGCAAATTTGTGCCAAAATTCTGAGTAATTCCCATTATTTTCATTAGCTTTGCATCTCAGTGATGGGGGAAATGTTTAATTGGCGTCAAAGTAATGCAAAAATTATAATAAATAAGCTTCATTTTATTTATGAAAATTATAATTTCATATTTTATTCTATTGACTTGAGGAGAAATATGACCAGGACATGTTTTTGACAGGTTTCGTGAGATTCACAGAAGAATAAACCTCTAGAAGCACACAAATACAAGGGAGCTTGCGGCTATTTTGAATAAACTGTCTGCCGCATTTACAAGCTTAGAGAAACCGTGTGCAGTAACTATAGGCAATCAGATTTCAGTGGCCATGTTTATAACAATAAAGCATTAGCTTTACATCACAACTGTGTGAAAAAGCATATTGCTGGTCTAATTATAAACAGGAGCTAGTTTCACATCAACTGTACAGTGTTTGCACAACTTTAAAACACCAAAATAAAATGTATCGGACAAGCTTGTCTTATTAACAGACAGGATTTCTATTGAAACTATGCTCTCTTAGATAGAAAATGAGGGCCATATTCTTAGACATAGCCCATATAAACATGACCATGTGCAATCACACCTCTAACAGGTATAAACGATACATCAGAAGTCATTCAACAAACAGTTCAGCAAAACACTTGCAATGTGCTGCAAGGCATTTGTTCAAAAATAGATCAGAAAGATATTAGAAATCGATTAAAGAGAGCAGGAAAAGAACGATATGACGCAGTTCAAATTACACAAGCCAAAAAAAAAAAAAAAGAAAGAAAGAAATACTTAAAATTGAGTGACATGGTAGAAGAGGACAGAAAGTGCTCAAATGGATGCAAAAGATGATTTTCTCCCGTCTTTCCTAATTTATCATGGGACACATTCATTTATCAAAATTGGCTGTTCTCTTTCTTGTATTTTACTGATACAATAAGCACATATCTCGCCAAGACTGTCAAGCCTGCAAATGTAGAAACTGTAAAGCTTTATACACAAATTAAAAGATCATCCACTGAATCAATCCAAAAAATGAAAATTCTGTCATGATTTTTGCTTTCATGCTGTTCAAAACCTTTATAATACAATAGGAGAAATTTAGCAGATACAGGCTGCAGTTTTTCATACAGTTACAGCACATGGGGGCTGCGCTTTTCCATACCATAGAGTGGTGCAGAGATGACGTATTTTTGTAGACCACCAACCCGGTCATCCTGGTTCCCTCAACACAAACCCTATAGGATTTTTCCATTGGCTTTTGGAATATTGCAGAAAGTAAGGTCTGTGACTAACAAAAGCTTATGATTCTTACACATTTTGTTCATCATGATGATCTTCACAAATGAACACAACTTCAGAATACACAATCTGCAGAAGTCAAAAGCCTATAAACAAACTACACCACGGTCGCATGACTTCAACGTCACCATCGCCAAGCTTCCGACAACTCTTTCAGTCTTTGTTTGAAAATATTTACCCTTAAAGGTGATAAAGAGGATCTTTTCGTCGACTGAGAAACCAAAGACTGTTACTGAGTTTTTGAAATGAGCGCATGCGTAAGAACAACCCCCCTTCCTTTCAAGGGAACGCCTCCCAAAATTCGTGCACGAGTATTGGAACACGAGTGTTTACCACCGGCATTCGCTGTGTCGTGTTAGTGGATTCATTATGTCGGACTCACCGCAGGTAACTCATAATCTGCAGTTGTTACTCCTGTCTCTGGACAAAAACATTGCATGCGGCGCCTGTGGAGTGTGGAAAGTTACTGGAGCGCGCAGCCGATGATGATCGCGTAAACGATTGGCTGATGTTTTTAAGGCCCTACCTCGTGCACAGATGATGTATATTAATATTATTCCTTTCAGTGCACCTAATAAATAGTCTTTTATCAGTTAGTAAAGACGGTTTCAAGTAATATTGCAAAAATGTATAAAACAAAACATCCTCTTTAGCACCTTTAAAGTTCAAGTTCTAATAGTTTGCAAGAGCGAGTATATGAACACAACGAGGCTATGAAAGTGGACTAGTGAGTAGATGAGTTTACCTGTTCGGCTGATGAAGTTTAATGTCCCTGACAACCTCTGTAGTCCCATTTAGCCACTTGTTGGCAACCACTGTTTACAAGACAAATAAACACTTAAAAAAAAATAAAAGTGGGTAATACTGATGTATTTTATATTGTAGAATAAAATGTGAAAATATCTTAAGCTTGTGTTCACCACAGACCTTATTTCAAGCATTTAACAAAAAACCCATTCAAAAACCCATTGACTTCAGGACGATGGAACCGGAAGTGGCAAAAAAAAAACATTTCTGGGTTTTGGCCTATCATCCCTGCACCACTCTCAGCAAATGGTGACTGGGGCTATCAAGCTCCAAAAAAAAAAAAAAAAAAAAAAATTAAATAAAATAATAAAATCCAATATTCCCAAATTTTAGTTATATGGGTTATTTAAGTTATTTGTCAGTTCTGGTGCTTGACAGCCCCATTCTCTTTCATTATGGAAAGAGCAGAATCAACATTTAGCTAGATTTTTGTTGCTAAATAATGACGGGATTTTCATTTTTGGGTTTTTGTCTTGTTTGAAAATGAAGAGTTTGACAGATCATACAGTCAGTGAATGGCAAGAATGGATGCATTTTGAAAGCAGTAAGAGATAAATTCACATATTAGAGTCTTACAAATCTAAAACATTGCATCCATGTTTCAGTATAATATATGTAGGAACACTCTAGGATTGTTTGATACTTTTTGTTCAACCAAACCATTGTGCTAAATGTGTTTATCTAACAAACTACAGCTAACTGACAGCAGCATGTGAGGAGTTTCAATGAGGTCAGAATTGAAGCAAGTTACACTTTCATCTACATAGAAGTGAGACAAACTAGCTACTTGCTTACTGAGCATAAAAGTGCATATTACCACATGCTTCATCAAAATATGCCAGCTGAGCAATCATCTGTGATGACTGACTGTTATCTAGGAAAGATAACTAAATATTTCAGCACAACAGTTAGACCTATGATTACATATTTCAATAAATACATAATTATCAGTTTAATACACAAATTAATAATTTAGTGTTTAAACAATAAATAATACACTAGATCACAACACAAAAATGTCATGTCTTCCCTTAATGAAGAGCCAATTTACAAAAGTCAGTAATGAAGCAATAATTTCACCCTATAATACATTCGTTCAACATCTCTGAACTGGATCTATTTGAGACCGGTTTGCAACAAGACACTTGGGAACACTTGGGCCCGAGACGTACTCTACGCAAGTACATGAACGCAAATGCTTTTAGCTATTTTCACAGCAATTCAAAATGATACATATTGCCACAAAAGGAGTTATTTAAAAGGAGTTTCTTATTCTGGGGTCAATTTAACAGAAAATCCTGCTGAGTCAATTTTTTTAAGTCAGTTAAACTGTCATTTTATAGCTGGCTACCATAATAATACCACATGCCGTTTAATAGCATGACTATTCAAGGGTAAAAAAAATATTGTCAAAGTTTCAGTATGTCAATTCTGTGCCACTAGCTGCAATAAAACTCACACCATTGGTTAAGCCAATGTTGCTATTAAGGCTTCTTAAATGAACAGATTGCATTTCCATTTTGTGCCACTAGTAGTGCAAAAATATAACATTGCAGCTTTAAATAGTAATGCAAATTTCAACAACCAAAAAAATTTGGCCTAAACAGTAATAAATAGAATTTTTGGTTACGGCCAAAAAAGTTTTGGAGGGCTGAAATCATTGACCGAAACATTGAAAGCTTTTTAGATGATGTAAGAGTCTATTTCGTGCACACAATGATGAAATTCTAGTGTGGACATACTTCACCATGACCAAAAATGATGCTAGAGTAGCAAAATGTAAAAATTAGTAGCAATTACCTAAGTTTAATTGCTCAAACTTTATTTGTGGTTTCGTTTTTCAGCTAAATGAAAACTTGGTGTTTTGGTGCGTCACTAGCTTTGAATATGTACAAGAGAACAGCATGCTGCCATGTGTTAGCCAAGCATTAGCATCTGTGTTTGTGTGCTGCGTAGAGTATATTTCTGGCCTTGAGTTTAAGAAAAGAAACCACTGAGTGAACAATACTGATATAGACTCTTCTGAACTACACCATAGAAGTTCCTTTGGGTAAATGATGGAATCTGAAATTCCAGTTCTATTATACTGGAACTTATTTCCAATAATCAATTAGTCTTTTTGAATTTGAATTTCAATACTTAGTGTATTTAAAACACAATTTATCCACATTTTCAGTAACTAAATCTGTCAATTCAACCTACAAAGTAATATATTATTTTTCTTTTTAAACAGATAAATGGCACAAAATAATAGACGGAATGTTTTGAATGTCAAAAAACACAATAATACCAAAATCATGTTCTTGTAATACTTGTGTGTTTCTTTTAAAAAGTAATATTTTTGGCAAATTTTAGGAGAAAACAATAACACATCTGACCTGACTCAAGTCTTTAGTACACTATATTTTAAAACTACTGATCTTACACAGGGTTTTGTTCAGGAGAGGCAGGAATTGTTCAGGTAGGTTAATGTGAGTGTGAGCACACTTACAACATGGTAGGCGTTTGTGTTCCCCATAGTTCCCGCTGTTCTATCTTGTAACTAATACAAGGGCAAATGGCTGTAATATCGTATTTTTGACTGCAGATTAGGATGTGGTGGCTTGAGAAGTCAGAACTGTGCTGTGTGAAAGAAAAAGCAGAATACCGACTGGAATGGTGGCCAGGGGTCTGTAGGGCAGGTTGAGGAGGTTCGTCCCTGAGCTGTGGTCTCTAGGGCTCCCAGTCGTCATCATGGTGCTGAGAGGCGATGATGACCACAACGGTGAGTATGGTGCACAACACGATGGAGGCGATTCCCACTGCCAGACTGATGAAGGAGAAGTTACGTGCCTCGCGTGAAGCAATCTCTGCTGTAACCATGTCGCCCCGAGCAATAGCAGTACGCACCTAAACAAATTTGAAAAAAAATGTTATTTAGTAGATATTTAGATAAAGTAGATACAAGAGAACTGTTCGTTCCAAGTCTGAAATTAAATTGTTTGATGCTAAAAAAAACATATTGAATGAAATTCTGTGTAAATTGTTTGTAAACATGGATAATAATAAAATGTCATATTGGAATGCAACCATTAACTTAATGCTTTCATGAACATCTGGGGTGCGTTTTACCCAAATGCATTGTTAACCACAAAGCTAACTACAAGGGAACCCATGATGAATCAAACATAAGATACAGCAAAATGTTGGGGATCAAAAATAGTGAAGTAGTCCTCAGATGCCATGTTTGTTACAGCAGCATTTTGGAGAAATTGTGTTGTGAAAAGGCTGCTGACTGAGTGAACCGTACGTATACAAGAGTAAAGTGTACGCCAATTACATACTGCATGTTAACCTGATTCTAAACAAGAGTTATTTCACGTAAATGAACTATAATAATTTTGACATTAATTGCAATCTTGAATAGATTAGTTATCAGAAGTTATTACTCCACTACCTGCATATGACTTCATTAAAGTTGCCATGAAATGAAAATTGAAGTTTTTTTGTCTTTTAGTATGAATATGTTAGCCTTAATCTTATCTATAAGCTAGTGTGCTCCAAAACAATGACAAAATTTGCACATAGAAGATATAAGCATTCAAAACTTACAGTCACTCACTTCTACGGAAGAGGATTAGGGCCAAGCAATAATAAAAAATTAAAACCATCTTGAGATTAAAGTTGTTAAATTTCGAGAAAAAAGTCGAAATAAAATGTTGAGAATAAACTCGTAAAATTACGAGAAAAAACTCGTTAAATTTCGAGAAAAATGTCGAGATAAAATGTTGAGAATAAAGTCATTAAATTACAAGAAAAAACTCGTTAAATTACGAGAACAAATTCGTTAAATTATGAGAAAAATGTCGTTACATTTCGAGAAAAATGTTGAGATAAAATGTTGAGAATAAAGTCATTAAATTACGAGAAAAAACTTGTTAAATTTTGAGAAAAAAGTCAAGATAAAATGTTGAGAATAAAGTCATTAAATTACGAGAAAAAAGTCGTTAAATTACGAGAACAAATTCGTTAGATTATGAGAAAAATGTCGTTAAATTTCGAGAAAAATGTCGAGATAAAATGTTGAGAATAAAGTCATTAAATTACGAGAAAAAACTCATTAAATTTCAAGAAAAAAGTCGAGATAAAATGTTGAATAAAGTCATTAAATTACGAGAAAAAAGTTGTTAAATTACGAGAACAAATTCGTTAAATTATGAGAAAAATGTCGTTAAATTTCGAGAAAAAAGTCAAGATAAAATGTTGAGAATAAACTCATTAAATTATGAGAAAAAAGTTGTTAAATTACGAGAACAAATTAGTTAAGTTACGAATTTGTTCTCATAATTTAACAACTTTTTTCTCGTAATTTAATGACTTTATTCTCATAATTTAATGAGTTTATTCTCATAATTTAACGAGTTTATTCTCAACATTTTATCTCGACTTTTTTCTTGAAATTTAACGAGTTTTTTCTCGTAATTTAATGAGTTTATTCTCAACATTTTATTTCGACTTTTTTCTCGAAATTTAACAAGTTTTTTCTCGAAATTTAACAACTTTAATCTTTTTTTAAAAAAAATAATGGTTTTATTTTTTTATTATTGCTTGGCCCTAATCCTCTTCCGTACACTTCCGCCAATATGGATCAATGATTTTGATGACATCACGCTACACCTTAGCTTCTCATCAGATTTTTCTGTCCAATCAAATGCTCTCTAGAATCTAAAGCGTCCCCGCCCCTACATTATAAATAGACATTTCCATTGACGCAAATGAAGTCTGGTTTCACGTTAGTGTGACGCAAACCGCCACAGAGCGCACACAGTCCGGTCCAGAGACACAGTAGCACAGAGTGGATGATATGTGCGAGTCTGCACAGACCACAAAACATATCGGACCCATTTGAATTCTGCACAGAATGCTATATTTTAAAGTGATATAGAGAACATTAGCAGGAGAAATGGTTAGAGATTATAAGGAAACTTAGGCTTTAACAAGCTCAATGGCTATGGCCGAGCTGTGATATAAACAAAACGCTATAAGCTATTGTAAAAAAGGGGAGGAGCAGTTCGATATGTCCCACCCTGTCTTCCTGTTTCAGTGAAAATTATGTCAAAACATTGAATAATGCTGCACGTTCCAAAGCACTTCAGTGGGCCTTTAATGACAGCCCTATTTTATTGGACGGTCATTTTGTTAGCCCACATTAGACATTTTACTAACTACATGTCAACTTGCAACTACATGTCAACTAACTCTAAATAATGCGCAACTACATGACAACTAACATTGTGTCTACACTGACAGTTGTCCTGTTGTGCTGCAACAGCTTAAGGATGTCTACACTGGACACGACAAAGCGACTGTTGCAAATCCATTTGTTCTTTGTGTCAGAAGAAGCGGGAGCGATTGAAGTGCGTTGGAAATAGAACGAGGCATCAGTTTTCTGTCGGGAATGTGTTGTGTTGCATCTCGCTAGATCCAGTGTAGACAGCATCACTGATTATAATGGGTTCTACTGTCTTTTGTAGACACAGTGTATTTCTCATTAGAATATTAGTAGATTGTTAGTAGAGGTTAGGGTTAGTAGCATAAGATGACATGTACTTGCAAATTTACTTATAGTCGAATGTCTGTTGGGGGACCATCAAAATAAAGTGTTAACAGATGTTAAGCAGACAGTCTACTAATACTCTAATGACTGGTAGTTGACATGTAGTAGCAAAGTTACTTATAGTTAATAGAATGTCTAACTAAGGTGTAATAAAGTGTTACCTATTGACCTAGCATGGTTCAAATGAAGAAGGTGCTGAAACAGTCGTGACTAGCTAGTTAATTTCTCCAACAATGCATCTTAATATAGTAGTTAAGCAGTGAGTTACACCATTGTATGGGAAACACACCCCTGTTAGTTGTATCGTACTTGTGTGAACAGCCAACGCTTCAAAACTGAAATGATATCCTCATTCATATCTCATGATAGATTCATCATATCTCGGCCGTACTGTCATCAGAGCTCTGTCTGGGCTCATTTACCTGCACGGCTTTGATGATGGCAATTATCCCTGTGGGCCAGAAGCAGCAGACAGTGGTGAGGACAGCGATGGGCAGGTAGTCGTGGGGAGGACGACGAGACTCCATCAGAGCGATGCCATTTGGCATATGCATGGCCATCTGGCCGGGAGCAACACCTGGATGAGGTGCACCATTAGGCATGTAAGGCTGTGCCTGAGTAAAGGAAACAGACAGGAAAGGTCAGTTCAGCTTACAGAAACTGGTGTGCAATTGAGGTGCATAATTTCTATATTTTTTGATTCAGAAAAATGTCTGATCTCACAGACACTTTGTAGGTCATGCTGGGTTTAAATTTAACCAGCCACTATGTAATTATGACATTTTGATTAAACATTATGATTATGATGTCAAAAATCTTCTAAAAAAAAAGTAAGATTTACATCAATGAATCAATTACAATGCAGCATTTAGATTACAATTTTCATTTCATGCCAACTCTAAATACATTATAAGATGAATCCTCACTCACCCCTGTGCCTATGGGATAGACAGGCACGTAGGCCGTGCAGGGCTGCAGTTGTAGGGGGTATCCTGGATGTATATAGCCCACTGGAGGATGAGGGACGGTGCCTACTGGTCCGTGCGTCTGCACCGGGTATCCGTTTGGAGCTCCCTGGGGCCCGAGGGTGCCACAGTGGAACTGGGTTTCCTGCATGTACCCCTCTGATCCAGGAGGAGGAGGGGGAGGGGGGTAGTTCGGCTGTGGGCCACAGCCAGGTGGAGGGGGATGTGGGGGCATGTTGGGGTCCTGGTTGGGGAGGTAGGGAGGCGGAGCCATCTGCATCATCGGCTGAGACATGGCCTGCCTCCCCGCTGCCTCCTCCAATCCTGAGCCACGACAGATTGACAGTCATGCAACACGAATAAAGACTGTCTGACAATTATTTATAAGAGTAAGATTGCATTCTACATGTGGAAAGGTACAAGACTGCACTTAAAGGCATTAATGAGGGAAAAAACTACAATCCCATGAAGCCTTGCGAATTCCATATTCAAGTTAAAACTGATGAAATATAAAATTACTCATTTATTATAGTTGATTATATCTATAGAAACAATATATTTAAGTTTATTGCAAAATATACATATAAATACAAATATTTAAGTATTTTTTAGAGCATAGCGCAATTTGTTTGGTGCAATTTGTTCACCGGGACTCTCTGATTGGTGAAGGTTCTTATGCAGAATCATGGTTAACGTAGTTTTTCACCAGGAATTCCCATTCTTTAAAAAAATATGTTGATTTAATGCAAACTGTTTAGTTTAAAAAAAAGAGCATATACCATCGATTAACAACCTCTGAGCTCACAGCAGGTTTATACGTTATCACTCAATTTCCCATTGAAAAAATGAATAAGATTTTTACTTTCCGCTGTCAACTGCTATGTCAAATGCTATTATTATTTATATTTAGAAATTCCAATAAACTATTCCTTAACTCGGATTCAACCTGGAACAGTAAAGATTTAATGAGATTTACACCAGCTTGTGTCACCCAGGAGAGTTTAGCTCAGTGTGTGTGTTTCTATGTGTAAGCGACTAAATCATTATGCAATCCTTCACAATGTCAGCAGCATATATAGTTCAGGATGGTATAAGGGGATTTAAGGTACAACAATTCATATTTAATTAGTTGGAAGAGAAAAAAAATGCACAAGGATACATATTTAATGCATCATTTTCTGAGCATATTTAAATAAGGTTGTCTGTGTCCTCCTTAATGTCCAACATCCTGCAGATTAAGCTATAAAACAATTATGTTTTGTGAATATACTTTCATTCTTTGTCTAAATGGGCTGACAAAGAGGCCAGAGGGATGTGCAGCTTTCCTCAGATAAGACATTGATTCACATCCCTGAAATAAGATTTTTTTTATCGTAAGAAAGCTTATTGATAATCCAAAAGTCTTTTATATCTAAACCATATCTGCATAATTTTACAAAATCACGTTACAGTTTCAAGTGAATTTATTATAAGGGCCCTCCATCGCACAGCGATGTGAATCACGGACCCAAGGGACCTGCTGACTGAAATAGGGCCCTACAGCCTCATACAACACCCTTCAAAGCACACTTACAGCTATGTGCCTATATTCTCTCATCTCTCAGCCTATATGTTCAACACGGCATTATACAGCAACGAATAAGGGACATAACGGCTGTGTTTCAAATATCAAGCTGCCTCTACACAGACAGCATTTATGGGGATCATCCACTAGTCAGGATTGATTCGACATTTGATGCTCAAAAACGCTCAGCACATCATTATAATGGACAAAACTGCAGCACGCGACAACAGACATTACGCGCTTTTGACGCCTATGTAGGCAGCTCACTAGGATTTGACACAGTCTGAATATACGACTACATAGAGGAAACTGGGATGAACAATAAAAAAGAAAAGAAAAATTATTAGCAACATAATATTCATGAATGGCCGTCTCGCACTCATTTTTTATTAAATACCTTTGATTTAAATCAGTCGTCCAGCTGCATAAATTTATTTAATTAGCCTAGCTGCGATGTGGCCAAATAAATAAATAGACATTTTTACCGTGTTTTTCCGACGACATTGTGTCTACTTCTCCGTTTCGACGATGTTTAGTGTGTCCCTCCAGTAATTAAAACCCAAATCCAACCAGTACGTCTGTCTTTGTCAGATCACAACAGACGATGCTGATGATTTCTCTCCAGGCTAATTATAACGCATCTTCAGATGGTAATACTGATGTATGCGGTGTAAAGGCTGGTTATCTGGGTGTAAAAGCCTTTGAATGTCTGTTGCTGTTTTTCTCCACGGTCACACTGCAACATCCAGAGCAGCATCAGCAGCAGCAGCAGCAAAACAGGTTTCAACTAACGCATCTAGTTACACCGAATTAACCAGAGCGTCTTAAAGAGACAGCAGCAGAACCACACTACAGCATACTACCGCACACATCACATGGAAATAGAGTTAATTTCAAGAATACTAAAACTAATAAAGTGTATTTACAAAAAGATGAAAAAAAAAGAAGAGAACAATATTGTTACCATGGTAACAATTTCCGCTAAACTGCGATAATATTAATTTTATACAACAAAACTGTGGTAACTTGGCATTAGCTATCATTGACATTAAAATAATACAATGACACATTGTTTGAAGGAGATCCCATATTAATTTATGATGGTTTTACCGTAGTAACTATAGTAAGGCATTTTGGATTGTATGAAACTTAAAGGCTTAGTTCACCCAAAAATAAAAATTCTGTCATTTATTACTCACCCTCATGGCGTTCCACACCCGTAAGACCTTCGTTCATCTTCAGAACACAAATTAAGATATTTTAATTGAAATCCGATGGCTCCGTGAGGCCTGCATAGGGAACAATGACATTTCCTCTCTCAAGATCCATAAAGGTACTAAAACATATTTAAATCAGTTCATGTGAGTACAGTGGTTCAATATTAATATTATAAAGCGACGAGAATATTTTTGATGCGCCAAAAAAACCAAAATAACGACTTATATAGTGATGGCCGATTTCAAAACACTGCTTCAGGAAGATTCGGAGCACAGATGAATCAGTGTATCGAATCAGCTGTTCGGAGCACCAAAATCACGTGATTTCAGCCGTTGGCAGTTTGACACACGATCTGAATCATGATTCGATACACTGATTCATTTATGCTCCGATGCTTCATGAAGCAGTGTTTTGAAATCACTAAATAATCGTTATTTTGTTTTTATGGCGCACCAAAAATATTCTTGTCGCTTTATAATATTGATATTGAACCACTGTACTCACATGAACCGATTTAAATATGCTTTTAGTACCTTTATGGATCTTGAGAGAAGAAGTTTCATTGCTCCCTATGGAGGCCTCAGGGAGCCATCGGATTTCAACTAAAATATCTTAATTTGTGTTCCGAAGATTAACGAAGGTCTTACAGGTTTGGAACAGCATGAGGGTGAGTAATAAATGACACAATTTTCATTTTTGGGTGAACTAACCCTTTAAGTTAGATTAGTTAATCTAGAAATCAAATCTTTTACATTTTCTGAAATTTAGCCCTGGACTAACAAAAAACTGTTTTATTGGTATGAAAAGTGGGCTATATTGATTGATACAGTCACAATGGAGATTTATTTGTGGAATATTCATAATGGCTCTATCATAAACAGTTAATTTATTGAAAGCAGAAGCTGATGTAAAATTCTTGAGATACTCTGAAATTCAAAAAGTAATAAAATATTGAGGATTGGGAGGACCAAATGTAAAAATTGTGTAAAAAACACATTGATTATTCACTTATCTGAATATTGTTTTTTTTATTAACCTCAAATGTCTATGGTGGTTACATCCCTGATTCATCTGAAGGCTAATCATGATTTTTAACAACATTCAATGATAAAAGGGTTAATAGGGAGCAAAATGCAAAATGTCTTGCATCGACACTGTGTACATCGACTTTGTGTAATGACACAAGCATAAAAGAAAACAGAGCAGTCCTCTTTAAAATAATCACAAAGCAAAAGCACTACATAATTTCTATTTTTCTAACAATACGCATGAAACCAGTGCTCCAGTTACAGCTCATTTTATTGCTGTATTATTAATTACAGTTCATAACTGCCTCCATTTCATATTGAGATCACAACTTTGGTCATGTGTGAGGAGTATACCACTCCTTCACTCATACATGCATACTCAACTCATGTAAACATGCACTCATTCAAGTACAGTTTCTTAGTCCATATTCTGTACATTCTGTTTTATATCCCACTCCACACTCATCAACACGCCAACACATTCTGCCTCGTCCTGTCTCTCAGTGTGTGTAGAGCGAGGCGGTGAACACAATGTCTCTGCGTATGGCTAGTGAGGCTCTTTCCATCTTGCTGCCCAGGACGGAGTCACCTACAATGCGAGCAGCCTGTCTCACTTCCTTCAGGACCTCGTCCAGCCTCTGGATACAGCGCACAATTGTCCCCTCCTGCACATCTGTCAGCTCTGCAATCTCAGCAAACGGCTACCAAACACAAAAACACACCATCATCAATAAGAGGTATTGAGAAATATGATTTCCTCTGTCTAAATATGAATATAGTTTATCTTTGATCAGACTTTCATATCATTGCATTACATAGATCTACATATTTGTACAAATTGTTATTATTAGCTAGATTAAGCTACATTAACTATATATATATATATATATATTTGTATTAAGGTCATTAAGGTCAGGGCTCACCATGCCTCTTGCCCAGCAATACACAACCTCAGTCAGGCCAAACTTGAACTGGGCCACAAAGTCTTCAGCAGTTTGAGCTATCCCACAATCCCTCTGCAGCTCACCAATACGCTGTGCTACACAGAGTACTTGATTGATGCCCTAGGAAAACAAGAGAATGAGAGAAAAATTATATACATTATATTAAATATTATAGAATTTATATTACATATACTACCATTAAAAAGTTTGGGGTCAGTACAATTTATTTTATTTTATTTTTTTGTTTTTACAGAAATTAATACTTTTATTCCACAAGGATGCATTAAATTGATCAAAAGTGACAGTGAAGACATTTATAATAGATATCTGTTTCAAATAAATGCTCTTTTGAACTTTCCATTCATCAAATCAGCATATTAGAATGATTTCTGAAGGATCATGTGACACTGAAGACACTGGAGTAATGATGCTGAAAATAACTTGCGTTTTAAAATATAATAAAATAGAAAACAGTTCTTTTAAATTGTAAGAATATTTCTTAATATTACTGTTTTTACAGTATTTTTGACCAAATAAATGCAGCTTTGGTGATCATAAAGTCTTCTTATGTATAATACAATATAATAATGATTTACTCATCAAATAATGTCTTAATGTTTTATTTTCAATTAGAGAAGTTTCTCTGAAAATATTTTTATATGTGATAAATTGTCATTAATTCAATGGTAACACTTTAAAATAAGGTTCATTAGTTAACATGAACTAATAATGAACTGCACTCATACAGCATTTATTAATCTTTGTTAATGTTAATTTCAACATTTACTAATACAGTATTAAAATCTTGTTAACATTAGTTAATGCACTGTGAACTAACATGAACAAACAATGAACAACTGTATTTTCATTAACTAATGTTAACAATACAGTAACAAATGTATTGCTCATGGTTAGTTCATGTTAGTTAATACATTAACTAATGTTTAGCTAATGAACCTTATTGTAAAGTGTTACCAATTCGATTAATTAACCTGTTAGCGTTCCACTGTACCGCCCGAGGTACACATACCTTTCAAAAGAGATCAAAACCATGCATAACTCCATATGGTTCAAGAACAACATGCGATTTACTTTGGGTATGCTTCTTTTTTTTTTAGGCATTTTAGGCAAATTTGACAGGGGGGTTAACTGGTATTTTAGGCAGTTAATTCAATTAAACATTTTAATTGATTGACAGGCCTAAAACATGTATAGTTTTGTATATTAGTCATAGTGAGATCTCTTAGTATAGCACTGCGTCAGTCTGTCTTGTCCTGTGCTCCACTCTCATCTCCATCTGCTGTCTAAGTGCTTACACAACTACAGCAAGGCAGGCAATGTAGTCATGCAGTCAAACTGCAGCTACATTACCTGTACGCCCATAACCTCGCAGTGTTTGACCAGCAAGAGCATTTTCGCATTGGTTTACAAGCCACTGTGTGCTATACAACTCTTGTATGCTTCTCAGTCTAGTGTCATGACTTATTCACTGTCCCTTTAAAGCAATTCCGTGTTTCTGGGCCGCTCGACAACACACACCGACATGTTCATCTGCGACTGCATCCTTTGCTAAAGGCATAAAGCAAAGCGGCCAGGCCACATTCACTACATTCTTATGCACATCTCTTGGGTGTTGAGCTTAGAGAGTCACAAATTTTCATCCATCGATAAACATGATGACAAGCGTATCTGATGCTTTATATTCTAATGGCTCAAATTTAAATTTAGATTTAAATTTAGTACATTTATTTTCCAGTTCTGGGATAAAAATGTAAACTATTTCCAGGTTTTCCTTGACCGTGGGAATTTGGTTTTGAGTAGAGAACTGCATTACCTCCTGTAGTGTGTTGGTGATGTGCGGGTCTATCTGGGTGTTTTGTGTGAAGACGAGGCAGGACAGCAGGGCGGCGCTCTCCTCAGGGGCGAGAGGACTCAGAGTGTTCTCAAACAGGAGTTCAGTCAGTAACAGCTCATGACTGCTGATCTGACACGCCACACGTCCCTTCAGCTGAACCGCCCCAGTGCTGTCCACATACTGCAGAGCTTCCAACACCTGGGAATATGGTGCTATACTGTTATCACTGACTGTTTAAAATATCTGACATTTGCAAACATTTAATAAAACATTAAACATTTAACACAATAAACCAGGTGAACACAGAATAGCACAAAAAAAATCAGTATTGGCCAATATTAACGTTTTTAATGATCAATTCTTGTCCGATTAAGAATGCTGGATGCAAATAATATTAGATCTTCTTTTTCCATAATTAAAACATTTAAGACTTTTCTGTCCCACATTTCAAAAGCAATACATTGTTATTTATTTATTGTACATATATAATAATAATAATGGTTTAATGTCGGATTTCACTTGAAACTTAAAGCGATAGTTCACCCAAAAAGAGAAAGTAAAAGTAATCCATATGATTTGAGCGGTCTTCTGAAGAGACATGATCATTTTATATGATGGACAGATTTAATTTAGGTTTTTATTCACATATAAACTTTGATCAAAACATATACATCAGGGCTCAATGCAAGGGATTTTTTCTACTGGCCAGTGGTTCAAATTTTTAATGCCCTGAAAAATTTTCACTGGCCCCACCACAAAAAGAGTAATAAATAATAAAAAAAGAAGGTTTTTTTTGTTTGTTTTTGAACCATTTATCCTTGTATTTTAAAGGTGTCCTAGAACATTCTTTCACAAGATGTAATATAAGTCTAAGGTGTCCCCTGAATGTGTCTGTGAAGTTTCAGCTCAAAATACCCCATAGATTTTTTTAAATTAATTTTTTTAACTGCCTATTTTGGGGCATCATTAACTATGCACCGATTCAGGCTGCGGCCCCTTTAAATCCTTGCGCTCCCCGCCCCCGAGCTCTTGACTATAAAACAGTGCATAAACAAAGTTCACACAGCTAATATAACCCTTAAAATGGATCTTTACTAAATGTTCGTCATGCATGCTGCATGCATGGATCGGATCATGTGAGTATAGCATTTATTTAGATGTTTATATTTGATTCTCTATGAGTTTGAGGCTGTGCTCCGTGGCTAAAGGCTAATGCTACACTGTTGGAGATTTATAAAGAATGAAGTTGTGTTTATGAATTATACAGACTGCAAGTGTTTAAAAATTAAAATAGCGACGGCTCTTGTCTCAGTGAATACAGTAAGAAATGATGGTAACTTTAACCACATTTAACAGTACATTAGCAACATGCTAACGAAACATTTAGAAAGACAATTTACAAATATCACTAAAAATATCATGTAATCATGGATCATGTCAGTTATTATTGCTCCATCTGCCATTTTTCGCTGTTGTCCTTGCTTGCTTACCTAGTCTGATGATTCAGCTGTGCACAGATCCAGACGTTAATACTGGCTGCCCTTGTGTAATGCCTTGAACATGAGCTGGCATATGCAAATATTGGGGGCGTACATATTAATGATCCCGACTGTTACGTAACAGTCGGTGTTATGTTGAGATTCGCCTGTTCTTCGGAGGTCTTTTAAACAAATGAGATTTATATAAGAAGGAGGAAACAATGGAGTTTGAAACTCAATGTATGTCTTTTCCATGTACTGAACTCTTGTTATTCAACTATGCCAAGGTAAATTCAATTTTTGATTCTAGGGCACCTTTAATAAATAAGGCGACACCAAAATTTTAAATACCAGTGAAATTTCACAAATCTCGATTCCAATTTCGATACCACAGCAAAAACTACTAGCCTAACTAACACATTTCAAATATTATTAAAGACAAGTAAACAGTCATTAATAAAATTACAAATAAACAAATTAGAAGCAACAGCACAAAATTTCAAGAGCAAGAAAAAGTGATTTGCACGCTGTCTGAGAGGAGTTAAAATCGCTTGAATATTTTAATTGCCGTAGCTTAAAAATGTGCAAATGATAAACTTTTATGATGATGCAGCACTGCCCAACAGTGACAATTCCTTCTACTGTCCCAAGCATCTTTCACATTGACCCTGGGCCACTGGGCAGTCCTTAATGTTGAACCCTGTATATACCACGTTATATGCAAATATATAAGTAATTGATGACAGAATTTTCATTTTTGTACAGTACTTTTAAGCTTTAGTCTAAAATAAATGCTATAAAAGGTTATTGGCAGGCCCATATATAATTATTACAAACTAATTAATAGAATTTTCATTTTATTAGTGAAATGTTACTATGTTTATATACGAAACTTGTTGATGATAATTTCATAACTGCATGTCAAAGAAGGTATTACTGCGCTACTGAACTGACCTTGATTCTCTGATGGTACTCAGGCAGCAGAGTCAGTGACTGATCAGACACCAGGAACAGAAGCTTATCAAGCTCTTCCTGAACACTCATCCTCTCCTGTACACGTGCAAACTGAGCAAGATATTCACAGAGAGAGAATATGAAAATGACACTGAGGGAGAGCTATTACTGAGAGCTAATGAGACACATCCTTATTCTGCCCTACCACTGTCACACTCGATAAATGAGAGTCTGTGCACTTGGGAGAGTTACTGTGCCAAATTACTAAATATGGATGAGAAAATACAGGACACAATTGGATTAGAAATTACATTTTTTTTTCTTGTGTCTGCACAGTGGATTTGTGCATGACCTAAATCAGCAGGAAAAACACTACCAAATGAAAGTCTGGGGTCAGTAAGATTTTTTAATATTTTTGAAAGAAGTCTCTTATGCTCACCAAGGCTGCATTTATTTGATCAAAAATAGTAAAAACAGAAATATGATGAAACATTATTACAATTTAAAATAACTTTTCCATTTGAAAAATATTTTAAAAATGTAATTTATTCCTGTGATGGCAAAGCTGATTTTCAGCATCATTACATTTCTTATTATTATCAATGTTGAAATCAGTTGTGCTGCTTAATCTTTTCTGGAAATCCTGATGAATTTTTTCAGAATTTTTGATGAACAAAGCTCAAAAGAACAAAATTTATTTGAAAGAAATCTTTTCTAACATTATAAATGTCTTTAATTTTGATCAATTTAATGTGTCCTTGCTGAATAAAAGTATTAATTTCTTTCAAAAGAAGAAAACATTTTTACTGACCCCAAACTTTAGAACAGTAGTGTATAAATATGACATGAGTCAGACCTGTTCAGTGAAGGTGGGCGAGTGGATACAGTGGAAGTCTTTTAGACAGTCCTGTAACACTCGTTGCCTCATCACTCCCTCCACCACATCCACACCCTTCAGGTGCAGGTCATTCACAGGGTCAAGGGTCGTAATGCCCCTCGGATTGGCCTCAGCCAATCGCAAGAGCTCCTGAGTTGCTGTAGAAATAGCCTGACCTGGTGGATCAAGTCTAAGAAAGGAATTTTCATTTATTCATTATCACAGTTCGACAAATGCAAATTCGCTCACAAATATAATATGACCAGATACACACCTGAAGCGTGGCTGCTGTCTTTTATTGTAGTTGTCGATGATTCTCTCTGGAATGACCTTGAGGGTTTTGGTTGTGAGGGCAGAGATGTCCTGCAACTTCAGTTTCTGCACTGTGTGACTGCAGGGTCCTACATACAGTTAGTTACACTGTAAATCAAACTTTTACAACAAAAGATGTTGAAAAAGTACGTGTGATGTTCATGACGACACTCTCCGACTTAACCGGTGGTGATTTACTGTGTGTGTGTGTGTCTGCTTACCCTCTGGAATAAACAGTGCAGTGTTGTAGATGTGAAGTGAGACTTTATTAGACTGATTATCGCCCGCCGCCTCCTCATTACCCTTCTCACAGATAATGAGAGCGGTGAATGTACGATTTACTGCATCGTTGGACACCTGTGGGAGGAGATGGGAGGAAAGTGGAGAGAGAGAGAGGGAGGAAAACAAAAGTGAAGTGAGATGTGCAACTTTTTAAATCCTGAAAAGTTTTAAGCAGCAGAACTGTTTTCAACATTGATAATAATAAGAAATGTTTCTTAAAGGATTAGTTCACTTCAGAATTAAACCGAAACTTCAGAACTGAACCACTGGGTAATACAAGAACACAAATGAGAAAAAACTATTTAGTAATGCATATTTTCATGTAAAGGAAAAGAGTTAATATTCAGAATATTAATGCAGCAAAACAATTTGTAATAGCATTTGAAATAGTATTAACAGTGTTTGGTAAATTAAGCGGTGGCTCATCTTACCCCACTCTCGCCTACTGAATACGTGAAAGTGTCAATGGTCATTGCTGCAAAAATGTGTTTATTGTGCAAACACACACCTGTAGAATGACTCCCAGGGCGTTGTGGTGCTGGCTGTTGTTCACTATCACCACCCTCCCCACAGACAGAGCTTTGAGTCCATTTACTGACTCCAGCACAGCTCGCTACCACACACACACACACACACACACACACACACACACACACACACACACACACACACACACACACACACACACACAGAGTGACATGAGTTTGCTGTCAGTAATGTGTATGTTACAAACAGAAACATTATTTACAAGAAACAGTGAAAACTATAATTATTTCCAAACAGCAATGGAGAATTTCTCTGCTGAGAATTGGTAATGGACAAATAATAATATTTGCCATTAAAAAAACATCAATACAAATCAAATTTGATAATTCAATAAATTAATAAAATGCAAAAAAAAAAAATAAAACTAAAAGTTATTTAAATGAATATGCTACATGAATAATACAAATATAATAATTATTATATGAATACATTTTAAATAATAATTTTTCAACATTAAAAACAAATTTAGACATGAATGTGATCTGGTGGTCCTAAAAACACTTGTTCCGTCTGACTGCTCTTAATTTTTTTATAATAATAATAATTCAATTAATTAAAATAATACACATATAAAGATACAATTTTAATAAATTCTATAATTGTAATACATCATATTTTTATGGTGGCTACAGTGTTGTTCATTTTTGTTCCCACAAGCTAGCTAAATATTACCATAATGGCTCTGTTTTTTTTTTTTTTTGGTGACGTTTTTGTAATTTGTCATTTTTGCTCACATCTTTGGTGTTACAAATATAACACAGAACTCTAAATATTTTAACAATTTATAAAATAATTTTAATTCCATTAATTCAATTCTGTCATTTAATTTAATCTCAAATGTCCAAGGCTTTTCTTAGCTGGTTTGAAACATCATATAATCACGAAATGCTGTGAATCTAGTGTTTAAAATTGTGTAGCTCTGTGATAGTGTGGTATACAAGTACACTGTGTTCATATAAGTGTATGTGTATGTGTGTTTACCTGCAGGGTCTCTGTGGTGATGCACAGCTCTGTGATGGTGTGGTATACAAGTACACTGTGTTTATATAAGTATGTGTGTGTCTGTGTGTGTGTGTGTACCTGCAGGGTCTCTGTGGTGATGCGCAGCTCTGTGATGGTGTGGTAATATGACAGTAAATCAGATAACTGCCCCTCTGTGTCCAGCGGAGGGAGAGAGGAGAGCATGTTTCTCAGCTCAGTTATTCTCTTCTCATGAGTCTAAGAAACACAAAGACAGAAATGACTTGGCTAACCGAAAGAATTTCAAAACATTTCATCACACACTCCATATTTCAGCCTTTTTTGTAAGATTGAATTACTGGGGCATGCAAACCCCACAGACATTTCATCGTCACCCAGGGGCTGGTGGGAAATGAGGCCGTTTACCTGCGTATCCCTGTGGTTCTCAGAAAAGCTCCTCCTCATCATGTCGGTAACCCTAAGGGCCTCCACACGGAGCAGATTTAGGATCATCGTGTAGGTCAGTCTGAACTGGGACTGCAGCACTGTTGGTTTCCCCTGACACAGAGGAAAATATCACACATTAACGTCATCTCTCTGTGCTCTTGAACATTTAACTCCATTTCATTTAAATCATCCATTAGCATTGATTAATTCATTGATTGCCAATAGTCGAGCTATTTTTAAGGGTATGCCATACATGCAAACAAATAAAATAAGAATTGGCTTCAAAATATGGCAAATAATAGGAGACAATGCAAGGACGAGTACACATCGCGGCTCTTTATGCTCATCCAGTGTAATTAGAGGGGGGAAATGGAGTTGACATACAGCGAGGTCCAATCACCAGCGGCCCTTGACAAAACACTGTGCGTTATTACAGCATCAGCTGTTGTTGCCATGATGCCCATGACATGGAGCTGATCAGCACATAGATTACTGGCCCATCTGAGAGAAATTGCACTGATACACAGCCTGCACTAACCGGGTTATATGGCTCACTTGCCTCAATGGGATTTATTTGTCTAATTTATCATCTTCCAGGTAAAATAAATAAATAAATAAATAAAAACTTAAAACAAACAAACAAACAAAAAAAACCACTTGAAATTAAAAAATGTTCCACTGGCAACTAAAGGAAACAAATAGGGGAAAGAAAAAAAAAATGACAGAAGCACATAAAAGTACAATATAAATAAAAACAAAATAAAATTTAAATGAAAACTGAAAATATAAAAATAAAAGTGAATTCAAAATAATAATAAAATACCATAATAGTATGTACATAGATTCTACTATAATATTATACAATTATACGTATACTATAGTATTATAACACTGGTTCCTAACTTTGAGTATAAAAAAACACTACAAATCAGCTCGGAAAACTGTGGGTGCCATGTGGAGAGAAAAATGACAACAGTACTAGTGAATCCTGGTGAGTTTTGTGCTGGAATGACAGTGTATGGAGTCAATAAATCAGGGACAGGGGTTAATTGACTGAACAGCTGTGATTTGAAACACAGAGAGGTTAAAACAGCTCCAGCAGGCTGGACACTCTAATGAAGAGGAGCCCATTTCACCCACACTCAATCCACAAGAGGATGACAGAAGTGCACTCACAGGCTGTGGGACTCTAAAAAAAGACCAAAGACGTTTGTATTTGGCTCCAGAGTGAACAATCAGACTGAGATTTACAAAAAGGAGCAGGGAAAGCCTAGTGGGATTGAGGTAGTTTAAAAGTAAAAAAGGGGTGTTTAGACAGTCTTCTCACATTTTTTCAGACAAATGTAAATATCTAATCATGTCCAAAATGTATGCATACATGTTTACTTATAACTTTCTTAACATTATTTGTGATAAATATGTTGAGTGGTGGAAATTTTTTTTTTTTACTTTTCATGTTTCTCAGTTTTAGAAATCTTGCATAGAATCATCAGCATTGAGGCCTCAGACATGACCTGTAGGTGTTTAATGAAGAGTGCAGTACTGACCAGCATCATGGCATGGAGGTCTCCCATATCATGAACTCCAGCCTTACAGAGAATGATAACAGTCCCTGTAGCATCCAAACCTCTTCTGCCAGCACGGCCTGCCATCTGAATGTACTCACCTACTCACACACACACACACACACACACACACACACACACACACACACACACACACACACACACACACACACACACACACACACAGTTTAGTACTGTGACACTCTGCTGTCATTGTAAGCATCACACGTAGGTATAATCTTTTAAACCAAACCAAAATATGCATTTATATAGATCAAATACTTAGAAATGTCCAGGTCATGTTCACACTGAACTCAAAAGAAATTAAAATATTGTAGTTTGCGTAAGGAAAATGAAGTGAATTTTGACCATTATTTCCATGGCAATTAAGCAACAATTAAAATAAAAATTAATTAAAAACAACAAATACTACCACGTACACAATCAGTACACTATCATTCAAATTTTGGGGGTCGGTAAGATTTTTTTTTTAATAAATGTATACTTTTGTTCAGCAAAGAAGGATTAAATTGATCAAAAGTGACAAAGTTGTTTTTTTTTTTAATAAATGCTGTTCTTTTGATGATTTCTATTCATCAGAGAATCCTAGAAAAAATTATCATAGTTTCCACAAAAATATTAAGCAGCACAACTTTTTTTGACATTGATAATAATAAGAAATGTTAATATATATCACAATGAAAACTGGAATAATGGCTGCTGAAAATTCAGCTTTGCCGTCACAGGAATACATTACATTTTAAAATACATTAAAATAGAAAACACATGTAATAAAAATTTCACAAATCACAATATTACTGTTTTACTGTATTTTTGATCAAATAAATATATGCCAAAGCCTTAGTAAGGATTTTACCCTTATTCTCCCCCCCACCCCCCAAAAAAAAAATTGTCTTTCACAATTAAAGAATATATCTTCTTTTTTTTTTGCATTACAGTAATAAGAATGTTTGTTTATTATAATAGGTAAGTTTAATTGTGTTTAACTGTCATGAACATAACATTACAGTGCAAAACATCTTAATATTCCTAACATAAGCTTCATTTTCTTTCATAAAAATATGTTTCTTTTGATTTTGGGGTGAAACCCAGATATGTTATTGATAACCCAAATATTTCATGAATATTTTGTCTTCGATGCAAACAGTGTACTATGACTTTAAAAGAGGCCAGCTATACTCTCTCTCTTCCCTTTTATTATACACACTATTATTAGCATAAATTATTAGAAGAGATCTGAACAAACTCAAGCATCACTCAAACACACATCAAAGGCCTCCTGCTGTCTTTCCCTAGTCTCACTGCAGTCCAGTGCACAAACATCTGCACTACCCCAGCATAATTAATCTGCTCATTCATTAGAGACGGCTAATTCATCAAACACCTGGTCATCGGTAATGTCTGTCTGCCTGTAGCGTCTCTGCCAACAAGTACCTGACAGCTTTTTATGTCTATTGTTATGATAATACAAAATAATTATAATTTTTAAATTAGAATAACTGCAACAGTCATGCCAAGGTGATGCAAGTGAGGGTATATTTAGACATTAACGTCATCTAAAGACAGGCACATCATTGTTTGTAATATAAGGCAGTAAAGGAGATGTGTTTTTACCTGGCAGCAGGTTTCTGAAACCTGTGCCGTCATGTTTGCGGATGCTGTCGAACACAACGGTTCTGGCGGGCATGTTCACACCCATGGCAAACGTCTCTGTAGCAAACAGCACCTTAAGAGAGAAAAACTGTAAGTAACCAACTCCCTACTTAATTAAGATTTCTTCAGTCAAATAAAGCTTGACTAAAACAAGTCCATAAGACAAACCTTAACTAAACCTTTGGAAAATAGCATCTCAATAACCTCCTTCAGGATTGGCAGGATGCCACTGTGGTGAACACCAATCCCTCTCTTCAGCAAATC
Source organism: Megalobrama amblycephala (assembly GCF_018812025.1). Classification (NCBI taxonomy): domain Eukaryota; kingdom Metazoa; phylum Chordata; class Actinopteri; order Cypriniformes; family Xenocyprididae; genus Megalobrama; species Megalobrama amblycephala. The sequence goes on from NC_063052.1 coordinate 2,722,031, forward strand.
ACGCATCAACAGGATCTGTGACGACAAAATTACACTGATAAACACCATAACTGTATTAAAATGACTTTGAAGGTTTCAATGTACACGTAAGTCCATATGAGAATCATGGTGAATGTCGACAGGTCCAAATAATTTTATTTTATTTTTTTGTTGCAATTTTTGTATAATCTACCTAGTTATTATTAACAACTGCACCGCTCATTTTTTAATCTACCAAGAATTTTGTAAAAAGGATAATGCATATTTTTGGTTTTCATATAAATTTTCCCGTGAATTTTTCAAATAACATTTTAACATTTGTATTAGGTGTTTTAACTACCATGTGCTTAAAGAAAAAAAAATGTTAGGTACAATATTCTTCATGTTGTGTTTATGTTATGCAAAACATCTTAAGTTTCCTAAAATAGGCTTGATTTCTTAAAGTAAAATATATATTTTTCAATTTTCTTTCTTTTGATGTTGGGATAAAACATAACCCATGGATTTTTCGATTACATTTAAATAATTTTTGAATAAATAAAAAAAAAGTGTTGATTCAATTTCAGCATTTCTGTTTGTTATCATTAAATTGTGTTATATGTAATTTATTAAGATTATATCGACCATTAGCCACTTTGTTTTCCAGATATCTGCAATGAAAGGGGTTGATTCTGGAATCCACTGCCGCTTCAATGTATATCTTTTGAATGATTTATAATCAAGTTATTAAAGGGATAGTTCACCCAAAAATGAAAATTTGATGTTTATCTGCTTAACCCCAGGGCATCCAAGATGTAGGTGACTTTGTTTCTTCAGTAGAACACAAATGACGATTTTTAACTCCAACCACTGTTCAGCACTCGATTCGTAAGGTCTGATCGCGCTCTAACAGCGGAAGTGATGTCTAGCACTCATTGAAGTATATGTGCGAGACATCACTGCCATTGTCAGAGCGCGATCAGACCTCACTAAACGAGTGCTGAATGCAGTTGGACATAGTGGTGTATTAGAGGTAAAAAATGATATAAATACTGTTCGGTTTCTCACACAAACCGATCGTTTCGTGTCTTAGGACATCAATGTGTCGTCACGAGCCGCAGGGTTTAATTTGGATTTGCCTGTCGTGTTTTATTTACTCTTATAGTCAAAGTTCCTGCTGACTTGCATTCTACCACTGACAGACGGCAGCGGTTGGAGTTAAAAATCATCATTTGTGTTCTACTGAAGAAACAAAGTCACCTACATCTTGGATGCTCTGGGGGTAAGCAGATAAACATCAAATTTTCATTTTTGGGTGAACTATCCCATTAATCAATTTTTATCCTTCTAAATATTAAATTATTTGAATGACTTTTTCAGCATACATTAAAGCATTTATTCTACTTTCCATCTTCAATCACTAGAGGATAATGATGAATATTGTCTGAACTTTTCACTGAGAAAAGTACAACTTATATGTATGTTTTGGGGAAGTATCCTGTTTAGAGCAAGAGCCCAGCCAACTTCAACCTTGAAGAAGCTATGTATCTGTGTATGTGTGATAATATTTTTGTTACAGATCCTGTATTGGAGAGGTGGACAAAATGGTGCCCAGAAACACTTATCTTATTACTTTGTGCCTAAAACCAGGGTCCTGGTATCAGCTGTATAATAGATGGAGTGACTTGTTTTTCCCGACAAAGACCATATGTGGAAATTTTCTAAATGTATCTATTTCTTAACCAATCAGAATCATTCAACCTGAAGTAATGACGTAGCTTAGTGACCTGTGTAAAGTATAATTGCTGTGAGCGTTGAGTGTTGAAGCTGACTTCTGCTGATGAAACTGCAGTAAAATTTTCTTCAATTTTCTTCAATTTTTTTTTTTTTTTTAACTCTGACTCCGGGTCTTCAATCATCATATCTGGTCACTGTCTTTAACTGTAAATTCCCCTACAGCATTGTCAAGTAAAAAACTCTTGGCGGACCGCTACTCTGGATCCAAATCTACCTGCGGCAACTGCCGATCGGCTCCTCTCAGCCTGGTCAGGCTCTTCTGGAGGAACGAGTGTATCTCGCTCTTCTCTATAGAGCTGGTGAGGTCCAGAGAGGTCAAAGAGCGGGCGTTTTCATCACAGCGTGTCCGAGAGAACGTGAACGCCACCACTGGAGTCTGCTGCCTCTGAGACAGATAGTTCAGCAGCGTCTGCCACACTGATCGATCCTAATAGAACAATGGGAGGATGCAGAAAATATAATAAAAACACTGTTGTTTTTGGAAACCTTAGGAGACCTATTATGTTCGATAATTGTTTTAAAAGGAAATGACAAGAGGTACAGACACTGACCTGACTGGCTGTTGTGTTGTGCTGTGATACATTCTTTGCGCCAAAAGATTGTGCATGTTTACTTGTGCGTTCCTTCTTGGCTTCCACCGCGGCATAGTAGCTGAAAAACAAAACATTGGTTTCAACTTAAATGAATTCACAGGAGAACTTTGCTATAGTTTTGTAACACTTTCTTCAAAAGTCCATCTACTGCAATGATAGCCTAAAAATATTACTCTAGGTTTCTTGAAGTAAAAACAATCATCATTTAGTATTATACACCATTTTCAAAGCTCTTTTTGACTTTTTCTGTTTACTAAATGAATACATTTAAGTTGACATTTTATCTTAATTACAGATGATAGTCCATTACAATGTAGAAAACAATCAAACACATTACAATATTAATTGATTTATTATTATTATTATTATTATTATTTTGAAATCCAAGTTTATGGTCTCTATTTTAAGTTATCTATAATTTTATTCATAATAGCTATTCTAAATTGAATTTGTGACCTCTACATATGAGCACAGTTTACTGTCTGTCATCAGAGCAGGCAAAGTTACTGAATAACTGAATATTGATATTTTTTAATGACCCATTTTCGCAGCTAAGTTGCAATAAATGATCTGGGGAGAATGGGAAAGAACTTTGTGTAGTGAAAGTTTGAATTTAAAATGCACACTACCATTCAAATGTTTGGGGTCAGTAAGATTGTTTTTAAAGAAATTAAAGGATTAGTCCACTTTTAAATACATTTTTCCTGATAAATTTACTCACCCCCATGTCATCCAAGATGTTCATGTCTTTCTTTCGTCAGTCGAAAAGAAATGAAGGAAAACATTCCAGGATTATTCTCCTTACAGTGGATTTCAATGGCTACCAACAGGTTGAAGGTCAAAATTACAGTTTCAGTGCAGCTTCAAGGGCTTTAAACGATACCAGATGAGTAATAAGGGTCTTATCTAGCGAATCGATCGGTCATTTTCGAAAAAAAATTCAACCGTTTATGCTTTATAAACAAAATATAGCCTTGAACGTACTTTCCGCTTCCGCATTTTTCATAACGCTTACGCTGAATGTCCTACGCCTTCCCTATTCAAGATACGGAAAAAAACTAAACTGGCACTGCGTTCGTTCCGTAAGTAGAATAGGGAAGGCGTAGAACATTCAGCGTAAGCGTTATGAAGAATGCGGAAGCGGAAAGTACGTTCAAGGCGATATTTTGTTTATAAAGCATAAACGGTTGTATTTTTGTATAGATCGATTCGCTAGATAAGACCCTTATTACTCATCTGGTATCGTTTAAAGCCCTTGAAGCTGCACTGAAACTGTCATTTTGACCTTCAATCTGTTGGTAGCCATTGAAATCCACTGTAAGGAGAAAAATCCTGGAACGTTTTCCTCAAAAACTTTAATTTCTTTTCGACTGACGAAAGAAAGACATGAACATCTTGGATGACATGGGGGTGAGTAAATTTATCAGGAAAAGTGTATTTAAAAGTGGACTAATCCTTTAATCCTTTCATTCAGCAAGAATGCATTAAATTGATCAAAAGTGACATTTATAATGTTATAAAAGATTCCTGTTTCCAAAAAAATGATGTTCTTTCTAAAGAAACCTGGAAAGAGTGTATAATGGTTTCCACAAAAATATTCGGCAGCACAACTGTTTTCAACATTTATAATAATAAGAAATGTTTCCTGAGCAATTAGCAAATTAGAATGATTTCTGAAGGATCATGTGACACTGAAGACTGGAGTAATGATGCTGAAAATTCAGCTTTTCCATCACAGGAATAAACCCTATTAAAATGTACCCTTTAGTGAGGAAGTTTCCAATGGAGTCCAGCAACAGGAACAGCTCCTTCTGAGTCTTGGTGCTGTTGCCGGTGTAGAGATGGTGCTCTAGAGGAACAGGCCTCTTAACTGTGCTGATAACATAGATGTGCCGCTTCTTGATACGCCTGAAGACAGAGAAAGCACAGTATGATCTACACAACCTTGAAGCAGGATAAAATTCAGTTTCATGGCTTTGATAATACACACATACCCAATCCATTCACTGAACTCCACTGCGTTAGGCACCGTGGCACTCAGCAGGATGATGCTAACATGCTCTGGCAACATGATGAGCACTTCCTCCCACACCACTCCCCTCTGAGAAACAACAACAGCATATGAAATCTGAATGCAGCAAAGAGAAAAGCATAACTGAACTATATATTTTTTTAGTGGATTCATCACCTCTGCATCATTGATATAGTGAACCTCATCAAAAATGACCCATTCCAAATCTCGAATGACCTCGGACCCATTATAAAGCATAGATCTGTTAGGAGGAAAACATACTGATTAACAAAAATGGTCAAAAAAATCATACACATGACAAACTATGAATTATAAGTAACTGACATGGCTTTCTATTGTATAATCACCTCAAAATCTCAGTGGTCATGATAAGACAAGAGGCTTCAGGATTCAGCTGGACATCTCCAGTCAAAAGTCCCACGTCACCGAACGTGTTCTTGAAGTCCCGGAACTTCTGATTGGACAAGGCCTTAATGGGGGATGTGTAAATGGTTCTGTCAGGAGGAACAGTCATATTAGTGTGGGCCATAAATCTAATGTCACAGTAAGGAAAGCAAGTAAGGAATCAAAGAATCTTAAACAAAGTATCACTGTTCTCACAAAAATATTAAGCAGCAGTTTCAAAATTGATAATAATAAGAAATGATCAGCATATTAGAATAATGGATCATGTGACACTGAAGACTGGAGTAATGGAGTAATTTTAAAATATATTTAAATTGAAAACAGTTCTTTTAAATTGTAATAATATTTCACAATATTACTGTATTTACTGTAATCGAATAAATGCAGCCTTGGTAAGAATAAGAGGCTTCTTTTAAAAACATAAAAAGGAAAGAATAGAGAAATAAAATGATGCAATCAGTAGACATTGGGTCTCACATACACACCTGGTCATGTGTTTCTGGGAAAGTGCAATTGCGTATTCAGCCACCACGGTCTTGCCCGCTGAGGTGTGGGCCGCCACAAAGACAGAGTCATGAGCTTCGAGTCGGAGAATAGCCTGCTTCTGAAACACGTCCAGCTCAAAGGGATACTGAAAAACAGAAAAACAACCCAAATAAACAAACCGTTATTTTAGTGAACTCTTAAAAATCATGTGCATATACTGAGTTCTGACCTTAAAGGCAGGATCAGGGATACGTTTGTAGAAGTCCTCACAGGGTGAGGTGATGTCCACAGGAATGGCCCACTTCTTATTATCTCCCTTGTCTTCTTCCTGTGGTTTCTTCTTTTGTTCAGTCAGACTTACTGTGTTCGCTGGAGGCTGAGAAGGAGAGTTGCCCGAATCCTGAGGTGTACATGTGTTTTAGAAGAACATATCTTGAAAATGACAAAACAAACACAAAAATGTTGGGCTTTCAAATAACTAAGTACTCTTTCTCAAAGTCATACACACTTTAATTCCGAGGTCCTCTAAGCTGTTAGTTCTGGGAAGTTTAACAGTCTCCTCTTTTTGTGACACTGCCTCTTTCTCCTCTGGCAAAGCGTCAAGGACATCATCAAAAGTTGACAGGAGTGACAGCAGGTTCACCTCACTCTTCATGGTTCTGGCTTCTAAAAATATTAAATGAGCACATTTTTGCATAGTAATGCACAACTTAAAGTGGGATGATGACATGGTCCAAATGCAGAGAACAATATAGAACCAAACCTTTGTCACTGAAGTCCATACCAGCCTTCAGCCCTGGAGGAACCGTAAACAAATCTAAGACAAGAAAAAGACGGTCACAGTTTCTTTTTCTCTCTCACACACTTATAAATGATTGTGTACTAACAAAACAAAACTGATCACCAACCTTTCTCAAAGTCAATGTCTTCTTCCAGCTCTGACTTTTTCTTAATCTGCTCTAACGTCAGTTCTTCCATTCCACCTGTACAAAGGACAGAAGTGTTTAAAAACTGGATAATATTTAAACAGAATTATGAGACATTTATCTAAATATGAACCACTGCACCTGGCAGAAAAGGATAGTTTGTGTTACTCCCTCTCAGACTCTCTGACGGAGGTCCAGGCTGTCTTTGTAATGAAAGGGAATTTTTTGCAGACAATGCTGTGTCCTCTAATAACACCTGACATAATGGGGAAAAAAACAACAACAATTATATACATTCAAAATGATTGCATTATATTATAAAGAACATTTTATGTGATGTCCAGCAAACAGCAAAAATAACGATTGCTTTACATTGACAGCTTTCCATTGGCTGGGCAAACAAATAGTCCTGCCTCAAACTGACACCACTGGCTGAGTGAGATGGCGGCATGTTGGGACATTCAAATAAACAAAGCAATATTTTTATGAAATAAGAGTTTCTTTGCAAAATCAACCTAGTGTTATTTTAATATTATTTACATACAATTATTCTATTTATTAATATTTTGAACACATTTTTTAAATATATAATTTTTTTGTTTTTAAGTTTAATTTTTTGTAATTTGGTTCTGTGCTTTTTAATAGTTTTGTATTAAAATATTTTTTATTTAGCTTTAATTTATTGATAACACTTTACAATAAGTTTCCAATTGTTATCATTAATTAACCACATGAATGAACATGAAATAACAAATACATTTATTAATCTTAGTTAATGTTCATTTCAATATTTTCTAATACATTAATCAAATCAAAAATTCTATCGGTTCATATTTTTTATTGGACCTGAGCTAATAGTTGTTTATTTTATTAACAAACATTAAGAAAGATTAATTAATACTGCAAAAAATATGTTGCTCATTGTTCGTTAATGTTAGTTAAAGGTGCCCTTACGTAACAGTCGGGGTGTACACCCCCAATATTTGCATATGCCAGCCCATGTTCCCAACATTATGAAAGGCATTAGACAAGGGCAGAATGTCTGGATCTGTGCAGAGCTGAATCAACAGACTAGGTAAGCAAGCAAGGACAATAGCGAAAAATGGCAGATTGAGCAATAATAACTGATATGATCCATGATAACATGATATTTTTAGTGATATTTGTAAACTGTCTTTCTAAAGGTTTCGTTAGCATGTTGCTAATGTACTGTTAAATGTGATTAAAGTTACCATTGTTTCTTACTGTATTCACGGAAACAAGAGCCGTCGCTATTTTCATTTTTAAACACTTGCAGTCTGTATAATTCATAAACACAACTTCATTCTTTATAAATCTCTCCAACAGTGTAGCATTAGCCATTAGCCACGGATCACAGCCTCAAATTCATTCAGAATCAAATGTAAACATCCAAATAAATACTATACTCACATAATCCGACGCATGCATGTAGCATGCATGACGAACACTTTGTAAAGATCCATTTGAGGGTTATATGAGCTGTGTAAACTTTGTTTATGCACTGTTAAAGGCAAGCGCGAGCTCCGTGGGCGGAGAGCATGAGAATTAAAGGGGCCGCACAGCATAAATCGGTTCATATTTAATGATGCCCCAAAATAGGCAGTTAAAAAAATAATTTAAAAAAATCTATGGGGTATTTTGAGCTGAAACTTCACAGACACATTCAGGGGACACCTTAGACTTATATTACATCTTGTAAAAAAAAACGTTTGATGGCACCTTTAAAGCATTAACTAACATGAAGTTATTAAACTTTATTGTAAAGTATTATCATTTTATATATATATTTTAGTAATTTTAGTACTACAGCTTAAACTTATTTCATTGAGTTGCCAACATTTCTCATTTTTGTTTTAAGTTTTACTTATTTTATTTCAGCTTTATTTCAAGTAACCAAAACATCTATTTAGTTTTAGTTACCAATAACCTATCTTTGAATATTTAGCTGGGATAGGAAAATAAACAGAATGTAGTAAATGTTTGCCAGTGTTACCTCAGTGAAATCCAGCAGCATGCCGGTGGTGGGATCTCTGACCACAGACAGACCAGAGTGCAGTGGAGAAAGGGAGCAGTGCAGGAGAGAGTCCACCTCTTTTTGCCTCTTACTTATCCTAAAGGACAAATTTGTAATAGACAAAACTGATTAAAGATATAAAATTTATCTTGCAAAGACAAGCGCTATCTTCTGAATATGTCTCATTTCATACTTAAGGAACTTGTGGAAGGCATCATCTACATCATGTACAGGGAGCCAAGCAGGATCTCGCAGAAAGCGCTTTTCTACCTCTGTTTTTAAGTCTAGACATGTAGGAGGAAGCCCGTGAGGGAGCTGAAATGAGAATTTTTACAGAATGTAATACAGAATAAATACAAAATAAGTTAAATATAAATATATAAGCTCACACACATGAATACTGTTATTATTTTAGTATTAATAAATGACTAACTGTGCTGTGCGGTGGCAGGGGTTTGTTTTTTGGCAGTGGGTGTGTGATGAGCTCAAATCTCCCAGAGCAGCCCATCTCCAGCAGAGACAGGGGCAAATCATCAGGACCAATTGGGGGCAAATCTACAGACAGAAGAGAACAGCAGTTCATCAGTACCACTGCAACTAGATGCAAATGCAAAGTCTACAATCTGTCGTGACACCAAAAAGCTCATAAAACCCATTGGACCATTACTGTCAGATGTACTTTACAATGTAGTTGCTGAGTTGGCTGTCATATGAGCGACTTATGACACAAAGCAGCTAAATGCTGAGCTAGCTGCTGGTGATATTATTATACTACGACAGGAAAACACGCAGAATTACTAATAAAAACATTACTAATGTATATATTTCATACCTATTTTGTCCATGATGTTACTCTGCAGTTCTTCAGTATCAATAAAGTTTCAGTCCAGCAGGAAGCTGCGCAGAACTAAAGCGACGGATATTATTATGTTTATTTAGTATTTTACAACATAATGGTTTTTGTACGTGATCTAAAATAAATTTACGTTTTAATACACTTGTTAAAAAAAGTGTAAAATAAAAATAATAATGGACAAATTACTTATTTTGAACCGGTTCCTCGGAAGACAACAGATGACGTCAAATTTGCGCGCCGAGTGAGGAATACTGCAGACGTTTATTCTTATATATTCATCCTTTGAATTCAGGGTAATTAAATATAAAGTAGAGTATTTTATGCAGTTTGCATATTGTTTTTAATGAAAACTGTTAAAAGCCCCTTTTAACGGAAACATCGATAACTTGAAAAGACATCTGCTGTAATATATTGCTGTTGTTTTTCTCTTTTGAGATCCATCGAAATGGCAATATTTCCCAGCTCACTGACAGAAGAAGAGGAAGCATTGCAGAAGAAATATGCCAAATTAAAGAAAAAGGTAAAAACAAAACAAACAAAAAACTATAGGCCTACTTACGGTTCTCAATATAAATCACATATATCGCTTTACACAATTCAAACTGTATTTATGTTCCAAAATTCATCAGTCATGAATCAATTTCAGCTGTAAAGCGGCTCTTCAGAATCTTGATTCAATGCTGATTCAACAAAATACTATGCATATATGTAACATATAAACTATCCATTTGACATGTTGTATTGTCTATGTTCACTTCACTTGTGTAGAAAAAGGCCCTAATGGCTCTGAAGAAACAGAGCTCCACCAATCAGACGAGTCAGACAGGACTGAAGCGTAGTAAGTCAATCTGTGGATCTCTGAAATAAGTTTGCATGAAATCTGTGCTCTACGAATGATCTCTGTATCGCTGTCTCTGTTAAGCTTTGTCAGATCAGCCGGTGGTGGACACAGCGACAGCAACAGAGCAAGCGAAAATGCTGATCAAGTCCGGAGCGATCAAATCCATCAAATCAGAGAACAAGAACTCTGGCTTCAAGCGCTCCAGGACACTTGAGGGTAAACTGAAAGTAAGAGACATTTTCACCTCATTATTGTCAAGTCAACATAAATTTGATTTTTCTTTTTTCCATGCATAGCTAATTATGGAATTTCTTTGTTTCCCAGGATCCCGAGAAAGGTCCAGCCCCAGCATTCCTGCCATTTCAAAGGAGCGTCTCTACAGATGAGGAGCCTCCTGATGTAATGTTGTTTTACACTGTAGAAATGATCCACTCATGGCTGTAAATTTCAGAGCATCAAGCAGTGATATATATATGTGTATATATAATATATATTAACTGACTGATTTATCAGCATGAGTAGCCTGTTATATGTATAATAGGCTACTCATGCTGTTAAATATGTCAACAAGTCTGTTGAGTATAATGGATGTGTCAGTTGACTTGACTTTACATCATGTTGTTTCTTCTCGCTCTAGTCTGCTAAACGAGCCCACAGGAAATCCCTGTATGAGAGGTGAGACTGTCAGACTCTAATAATCTAAAACCTTGATAGAAAAACAGTATTGCAGTCAAATTTAAGGCTGTTTTTTTTTTTTTTTTTTTTTTTTGTCCCACAGTTTTGTTCCCGGGGATCGATCTCGTGATGATGAGGGAGGAGTGAGTCGAGATCCTGAGAGGGAACGGGAAAGAGAGGTGGACTGGGAGAGAGATCGAGACAGAGAGCGGGACAGAGAGAGGGACCGTGAAAGAGGCCGGGAGAGAGAACGGGATCGTGAACGTGAACGAGACAGGAGCCGGGATGGAGAAAGGGAAAGAGACAGGGACAGAGATCGGGACAGAGATCGGGACAGAGATCGAGAAAGAGAACGAGACAGAGAACGAGACAGAGAGCGGGACGGACCCTACAGACGTAAGTGAATCTGTGCAACAGTAAGTTGTTTTAAAATAATTCACTTCCATTCAGTGTTTATATTGTGTCATTGCAATGAGAAAGTTCGTAACACTTTAGTATGGGGAACAATTCTCACTTTCAAGTAGATGCTTATTAGCTTGTATTTTTGCTGTTTTATTATATGCCTTATTCTGCACATTACAACAACGACCTTACTAACTATTAATTAGCAGTAAATTAAGAGTTTATTGAGGCAAAATTCGTAGTTAATACTGAACATGTGTTCCCCAATTCAAAGTGTTACCGGATAATATCATGGATGTGCATTCTCTAATAGTTAATAATAATAAGCTTTGTTTTGCTGAAAATCTGCAAGTCTAATAATTATGTTCTGTAATGTTGTTCAGGGTCAGACTCGTATCCAGAGCGCAGAGGGGTACGCAAAGGAAACACAGTGTATGTATACGGCACAGGTTTAGTGGAAGACAGTTTGCGCTCGGCCTTTGCTCAGCATGGCAACATCATCGACCTTTCGATGGACTCACCACGCAAGTACGATCGTTTTCTGATCATTTTGGACATTTGAAAAGGGAGAAACTACTGACTTGATTGTCTATAGAAAAGCTTATAGGACTGATTGGGTTGATACAGTATATTTTTTGATTTCAGACATATCACTTGGAAAGTTTTTATTATAAGTCTTTCTTTTGTAATGGTAGATTTAAAGGGGTATACGAGTAGACTACCATTCAAAAGTTTGGGATGAGTAAATTTTACTTATTTTGAAAAAAAAAGTCTCTAATGCTCACTATAAGGCTACATTTAAAAATACAGTAAGAACAGTAATATTGTAAAATATTATTACAATTTAAAAGAACTGTTCTCTATTTGAATAGAGTCATCCAATCAGGCAAAGCTGAATTTTCAGCATTATTACTCCAGTCTTCAGTGTCACACAGGGGCGTAGTTTGTAGGGGGGATGGGGGGGAGATAACCCCCCCAATATTCAAAGCCATCAGTTACAACCCCCCAATACAATACAACCATACCAATGTTCAACCCCTCCAAAGTTGAAACCAAATCTACACCCTAATCCTTAGATTTGATGCTTAAGAAACATTTCCTATTATTAACAATGTTGAAAACAGCTGTGCTGAATGATAATTTCTGTGGAAACCGATACATTTTTTTCAGGATTTTTTTAGAATATTATAAAGTTCAAAAGAACACCATTTATTTGAAATAGAAATCTTTTGTAACATCATAAATGTCTTTAATGTCACTTTTGATTAATTTAATGCATCCTCGCCAAATATTAATAAAAAAATCTTACTAGCCCCAAACTTCTGAAAAGTAGCATATATTTGGGAAAACTCAAAATATTTAACAATTTTTGCCTTCTGTCTCTTACCAGTTGTGCTTTTGTGACCTTTGAGAAGATGGAATCAGCAGACCAGGCTGTGGCAGAGGTCAGTGGTCCATTCTCTTTATGGGGCCACTTTCTACACTTTTGTAGCATCATATTTTTATACTTGCATCTTCTTTGACCCTCAATTCAACATGTTGTTTTTGCTTCTGTTGTTTTTTTAAGACTCCCATACGTAAATAACCTCAGTTATGACAGGCTAATCATTTCACATGTGGTCAATAAGGACTAGTCGTGATCCATACTTGTCTTGTTAATCCATACTTGATTCTATACTTGTCATATACAAGGCCATAACAGAAGAATATTTTGTCTATCCAAATTGTGTCCTTACATTTTAGTATGCTTTTGCCATTTATTTTTAAAATATATTTCTATTTAGCTTTAATTTGTTTTTATTTCAGTTTTAATCATTTTAGTACATCAACTTTTATTTAAGCTTTATTTCAATTAGCGAAAACTTGTTTTTGGTAAATTAGAAGCCAACCGCACAAGTGATCCGAGCTCTCACCAACTACTTTTCTGGACAGTCATGCAAACTCTATTGGTCATGTGTTGATGAGCTCATTGTTGGGACATCAATATCATGATGTGGATTGGAGCTTTGTATTGTGTATATTCGAGCTTGTTAACAGTCCTGTATTAAAAAAAGCACAAGGAAAATCCTGTTTTCTGTGATATGACCCCTTTAAACGTGTTAGGATTTAACACATCTTTATTTATTTACTGAAAGAAAACCTTGTTTTTCCATTCTTTCTGCCTCTCAGCTGAATGGCACTACTGTGGGTGACGTCAACATCAAAGTCAGCATTGCCAGGAAGCAGCCCATGCTTGATGCCGCCACAGGGAAATCTGTCTGGGCTTCTCTTGGTAAATAAGGACATTTCACAGGAAAAAACTGTCAAGGAGACTGAGTGTTGCACACTTGACTAACCCATTTCTATTTCCGTCTCCTCCTTTTTTCCATCCTTCACAGCTGTGCAGAACAGTGCCAAGGGCTCCTACAGAGATAAACGGAGCCAGGTCGTCTACAGCGAAGATTTCCTTTAAAAACAGTTATTTAGCATATGCTAAACTTATAAAGAGGTCCAGCATCAGATTGTCTACTTATAGCAGACATTTTGTGTTTTACAGAAGTGATAAAGTAAATCTTACTTTTCTGTTATTTTCTTAAGTAATAATTGTGCTGTTTGAGAGCATTTATTGCTCAGTGTCTCTGGAGATTTAGCTCAGTTATGGTTTCTGTCATTGTGTTCAATAAATCAATCAAACTTTTGCGTCAACATGTGGGGTGACACTAATCACCTCAGTGAAACATCTATACAGTGCATCTAAAGGCAGAAACTATAAGCTTCTTTTCAGTTTTTACAGGTGACATAATGCAAATCTAAGCTTTGTATGGGGATAGTTGTGTATGAATAATCAGTCCTCTGGTATGTGGAACAAGCTCCTCCCCGCAACAATCCACAACATTAGATGCTATTGATTACATGAGCTCTGGTTCAGACATTGCAGTGCTCTGGTTTTGCCTAAAGGGAAACAGAATACAAATACAGAGGCATGTACTATTATATAAACCCTATATAGCATTTCACAACTAGTTGGAAAAATAGAATAGAAATGGGTTGTTTAAATTTTCCCATCCTGTTTACGGCAGTGTTTGAGATGATCTAAATTGTGGCGAGACAGACAGCCAGAGGAATCACAGAGTACACAGTAAAGGGTTAGATTGCCAGCCTTGTGCAGCAACATGGATGATGTTACAAGTGGAGGGGGACACTATCCCAGCACTGGTAGAGAAGCATATTTGAAAATTAGAGACTAAAAGTAGATTATTTGGATACACACATGGAGGGGTTGGTGTTGAAGCGGAAGAGATTGATAACCAGGTGGTTTCAAGGTTGAAGTATCAAGATATTGTTGGATGAACAGTTAGGAAGAGTAGATCGTGAACTGGAAATAAACCTCAAATGTTGGTCAGAAGCCTCTAGGAAGCAGAGGAAACCAATGGTGTAGACTGGATAAACTAAATACAACACGCAGTGTTTCTGTGACTGTCCAAAGTATGTGAATAGGAGGGATGCGGTGTTCCATCTCTGATTAGGTGCGTTGCTAACCATCTAGCCATAACATTCTACATGTTTGGCACCACAATGCAGGGTTTAGGGTAATACTGACAAAATGGTGCTAATGCTGCTTTGGAGCAGGGTTTCATAAAACACCTATTCTAAATGATACCTGGGTTTAAAAGCGAGGTTAAGGGGAGCATGAAAAGCCCTACTGTGTCATGCTTTTAAAGGGATAGTTCATGAAAAATGAATATTCTGTCATCATGTACTCACCCTCATGTTGTTCCAAACCTGTATGAATAACTTTTTCTATGGCACATAAGATTTTTTTTTCTTTTGTCCATACAATGGAAGTCAAACTGTTTGATTTTTGTGTTCCGCAGATGAAAATCATGTTTGTAATGACATGAGGGTGAGTAAATAATGAAATTACACACTTCAACTTTAAGGGGAGTGGCAATGTAATATTAATTCACAGCAAGAAAATTACAGTTTGAACAAAGCTTTTTAATAAGGCTTTCATTGATTTGATGACATACAGACACTAAAATTACACTACAGCAAAAAGGACAAACACGTTTTCTTACTTTCCTTATCACGCCACAGAAATAATTCATGAACATTTTGTTTGTATTAACATGTTTATCACTCTTACAAGCCATAGATATGCTAGACCTTCCCTTGGTGTCCATTATTGTCGGCTCACTTGTAGTAAATAACCTTTAGCCTGAAGAGTGAAACAGAACTGTAGTATTTGTGCTCTTGTGTGGTATAAACAGGTAGTTCACACAAAAATGGAAATTCTGTCATTTTTAAGAATGTTGAGGTTCAAACAATATTGGACCTTATTGATTTTAAATGTTTGGACAAATAATAATAAAAAAAACACCAGGACACTTTTCAAAATATCTTCTATATTCCAAAAATGTCATACAAGTTTGGAACGACATAAGGCAGGGGTCTCCAACACATCACTTGCAAGCTACCAGTAGCTTATGTCCTGTTTTAAAGGGATAGTTCACCCAAAAATTAAAATTCTATCATCATTTACTCACCCTTAAGTTGTTCCAAACCTGTATGAATTTCTTCTTCTGCTGAACACAAAAGAAGATATTTTGAAAAATATGGGTAACCAAGCCGTTGATGTCCTTCCAAGCCCTGACTTCCATAGTATGGAAAAAAAATACTATGGAAGTCACTGGGGACCATCAACTGTTTGGTTGGGGATGAGTAAATTATGACAATTTTCATTTTTGGGTGAACTATCCCTTTAAGGTAGCTCGCTAAGACATAGTACATTTCATCCAATCAGAGTGAGCTAATATAGACAGGTGTCCCACCCCCTCCAATACATATTGAGTATTTATTTGACATATCAGCCTTGAGGTTATTTTATTTCTGAACATGCAGATGTAATTACAATGTAAAAGAATAACAACCAACAATAGAAAAAAAAACTTGAGACGTTGAAGTTTCAATCAGCGTCATCATGCTCATATAGCTACAATGCTTGTTTGCATCAGGATGAGTAAAGACAGTGTTCAAGCAAAGAAAAGAGAAGAAAAAAAACATACTATTTTCATGGATTATTGTTCATTTGAGAGTTATGATACATTATTTAAGAATCTTTAAGTATTGTATAACATGAGTAGCTCTCACCCACTTTCATTTTTAAAAAGTAGCTCTCAAATGAAATAAGGTTGGAGACACCTGAC
Organism: Megalobrama amblycephala; assembly: GCF_018812025.1. Taxonomy (NCBI): domain Eukaryota; kingdom Metazoa; phylum Chordata; class Actinopteri; order Cypriniformes; family Xenocyprididae; genus Megalobrama; species Megalobrama amblycephala. Next base: position 2,738,223 of record NC_063052.1, read on the forward strand.
ATACACTGCCCTCCAAAAGTTTGGAAACACCCCTGGCAAAGTGTGGTTTTGGACGATATCAGCATAAATCCTTATTATTTTTTGGTGCAAATACATTAAAGTAACTTGACATTATCATTGAAGACCAGCAATAATAATTTTCATTTTGATTACATAATAATGGCGATATATACATGTCAGACATGCCCCTTTGCCAGCTGTGATGCCTGGTTACTGGTTTAAACTTGGCCCAAGTTTGTAAAAGATTTTTGGGTCAGCACACCTTAATAGCTTCAACAATTGATTGCCAATTAAGTTTAGAATACAATGAACCAAAATTAGAACCCAGTTTAGGTCAGATAGCTGCTAATGGTGGATATTTTGATAAGTTTTTTCTATGTATAAACTGTTTATGTAATAAAATATGTTTTCGTAGTTTGTGTTTGTCCCTTATCAGTGCAAAATGATCACAAATTAAAAAGGATTCATGCCAATAGTGTCCAAAACCCCAGTTTTCTAGGGAGTTTCCAAACTTTTGGAGGGCAATGTAAGAGAATTGAAGAAAATTACAGAATTTTCATTTTTGAGTGAACTCCCTGTAAGTGAATATAAAAGCCAATTCACACTGACCAACATGGGCATTCCCCAGATGACAGTACGTCACTTCTCAGACATTCTACTGCCAGACAAACAGCAATTGAACATGCGAAAATAAGTGTGCGCAAAACCAAAACAAAAATAACGACTTTATTCAACAATTTTGTAAAAAACCCAGAAGCGCTGCACTGTCTACAGAACGTAAACAGCGTAGGAGAATGACAGGGTAGAGAAGAAATTGTTGAACAAAGTCGTTATTTTTGTTTCATTTTTGCACACAAAAACTATTCTTTACACTTCATAACATTAAGATTGAACCACTTCAGTCACATGGACTATTTTAACAATGTCTTTACTACTTTTTTTTACCTTGATTGTGGTAATTACGTTGCCTTTTATGGGGGGTAAAAAAAAAAAAAAAAAACCTCTCGGATTTCATCAAAAATATCTTAATTTGTGTTCCAAAGATGAATGAAGGTCTTACAGGTGTGGAATGACATGAGGGTGAGTAATTAATGACAGAATATTCATTTTTGGGTGAACTAACCCTTTAAGGGCAAAATCATTCAGTTTCTCCAGGCTAAAGAGCAAATGCTTTGGCAGTGTTTGGCCTGCACAATGACAATTCGGAATAATTTTGAAGCAACCATAAAGTTATTATATATTGATTACGAAGACAAACATTTTTTTTCTAATGTGCACTGATAAATTGCGCACAATAAGCCTACAAACAAGTATTAAGAAAGTAAATAAGGTTAATTTTGATTTCATTTTAACAACCCACACTACCAATGTAAATGTGATCTAAACTCCTCCCCCAACACCACCCTCATTGTTTCGCTGCATCTCCAGGTAGTTTTGGGCTGTGGTCCTTCCATGTTGCTCCTTCAAGTGGCGCCGTAGAGCAGGCTTGTGGGCAAAGCTGACGTGGCAGTATGCGCACACATGCGGGCGCTCCCCGCTGTGCAGGTTCATGTGGTCGCACAGTGTTGACTTCTGAGTGAAGGTCTTGTGGCACAGGGGGCAGCAGTGGAGCTTTGAAACGCCACGATGGACGATCATGTGGCGGTTGAGGTTACTGGAGTGGCTGAAGTTCTTCCCGCAGCATGGACACACATATAGCCGGTGTGTCGACAGGGAATGCATGGCTAAATCCTGCGTTGAGGAAAATGCTAGTCCGCAATGCTCACAGACTACCGGTCCCGTTACGCAAGACGTGGATCCCACCACTGCCACGGACTCATCAGCAGCTCCACGCTCATTTGAAGGCGCCCCGACTCCCATTCCTTCTTCCCCGCTGGAAGCTTCCACACTGAAGTGTGCAGGAGCTCCATCAGAGCCGATCTCTTCTCCTTGTCCCTCTCCAGCCCTGTAGTCAATGCGGACGGTACCGTCGGAAAGATGCTGATTGGACAAGTAACTAGCCCCAAAGTCCGCTCCAAAACTACCCATAATCTCATCTGGCGTTGGAAAGCGCCAAGCCTCCTGATAGTTACCCAAGAGCTTGCGGTCCTTGAAGGTGTACCGCTTCCTGTGTTTAAAGCCTCTTCCTCTGCCTCCCCTGTGCTCTCCGTGCCGTCGTCTCCACATGCGGCCCGGCCCTCGGACACTGTTACCTTTGGCACGCCCCTCCATATTGGGATCCTCCATGCCCGTGTCCAGCTGACAGTGGTCGTCTAATACAACAACAGCTTCTCTGTCTTCCTCCCCAGCACCAGGGGACTTCTCTGGGTCTTGATGTTCATCATTGATGTGGACCTGAAAGACGTCACTTTCATGCCCGTCCTCTCCCTCGAAGTGGCCAGATGCATCTGATCCTCTAACCTGTCATGGTGAAAACATAAATGAGTTAAACTTGTTAGATGCAAATGAGCAAACTGCCAAAATAAAAGCTGATTTGACACTCTTTGATTAGGAGCGTTCAAACTGACAGCAATATGTAGCAACAAAAAGTAATCAATATTAGCAATTTGATGCGACATACCTGTTGGCGATGAGTCTTTATGCAAATATATGCAACTGAGCAGTTATGTGTTAACTACCAAATAGGGCTGAGCTTTATTGTGAATATACACATTTTGTCATGATTTTACTAACAATGTAAAATTAAAGGGATAGTTCACCTAAAAATTAAAATTATCCCATGATTTACTCACCCTCAAGCCATCCTAGGTGTATATGACTATCTTCTTTCAGAGGAACGCAGTCGGAGATATATTTAAAAATATCCTTGCTCTCCACCGATTTATTATGCCAGTGAACAGGTCTGTTTTGAAGCCAAAAATAAATGCATCCATCCATCATAAATATAATCCATACAGATTTAGGTGGTTAATAAAGGCCTTCTGAAGCAAAACGATGTGTTTTTATAAGAAAAACATCCATATTTAAAACTTTATATTCTAAGATAACTAGCTTTTCCCAGATGACCGTACGCATACTGCGCAAGTCAACTTGCGCCAAATGAGTAACCCTTTACGCGATGTATGACGCAGGACGTAGGAGTTGCGTAAGCTTAGACGCATCTCGCGATTTAAACAAGGCTGTGCGACAAACTGAAGCTCCTCTTATATCGAAATCCTCTGACATTTCTCTTTAAAATGTTTTGCTTTAGACCGGTGTTTTGTTTTGCTCTATCCTCTGTGCTTCTGCGTTCATCATTTACCATAAATCGATGTGTAAGGCCGTCTGCTGGAAGCTAGTTATTTTACTTTATAAAGTTTTAAATATGGATATTTTTCTTACAAAGACCTATCGCTTAATTTCAGAAGGCCTTTATTAACCCCCTGGAGCTGTATTGATTATTTTTTTATGATGGATGAATGCATTTATTTTGGGCTTCAAAACACACGCCCCCTGTTCACTATCATTATAAATCTTAGAAAAGCCAGGATATTTGTAAATATATCTCAGATTGTGTTCGTCTGAAGGAAGATAGTCATATACACCTAGGATAGCTTGAGGGTGAGTAAATCATGGGATAATTTTCATTTTTGGGTGAACTATCCCTTTAAAGATCATCGCAATAATTTAATGTAGTTTTTATTTAGCCATTAAGTTTTCCAGAAGGCCATTATAAAAATTTCCAGATCCTTCCTTGTCTCAAAACTCTAGCAATATGTGGTTGACATTTGACATTTGATATTCAACAGTGTTTTGATCTGCCTGCATTGACACCATTGTGTGCGAACTGAATTAACTAAATTAATAACTACTGTTTCTTACATCGGAATGAATCAATACTGAATTTACTTAAGATGGATACCATTGTGCAGCCAAAATTATATACAGTTATCACTGTAAAGCTGCTTTGACACAATCTGCATTGTAAAAAGCGCTATATAAATAAAGGTGACTTAATGGTGTCGCTATTTATGCCCTTTTTAAAAGTCTTGATGCTCAAAAATTTTTTCAAAATTTTACGTTATTGCAGCACCTCTCTTCCAAGTCTATCAGTAATGCTCTGTTTAGTTCCAGTCTCTATGAAGCCCCTCTTTCCGAAAAGCACAATGTGCTCTGATTGGTCGGCGGGACTAGTGTGTTTAGTCAAACTCTTCAAGTGTGTTTCGGAAATGTCATGCCCCTTACCATAACCACGAGTTTCAACATACTACTAATGCAATTCAAACAGGCCTCACTCCTTTTTCTCAAAAATGGTCACAGAAATCACTGAATGGCAAAATCATGGAGACATGTTTCATATTCTACTATCCATCAGCAGGGACGACTACTACAACCACTAATATCAACACTTGACAAATTCTAGTGATAGGCTGTCAGTTTGAACGGTCCGTCTGTATTTTCCTTTTTTAAGATGTAGATTTGATGTGGGTTGTCTTAATCTCAAAGGAAAACACATAAACAACCTACATCAAATATATACTTAAAATCCTAAAATGATAACACATTTGATCTGATCTATTAGCATCTGAACCAAATCCAACAGATATTTACATGGTGTATGGTCAAGTCACTGTCATCTTTGAGAGGGATGTTGGAGAGTTCAGCATCAGCAGCCTGAAGCTCCTTTCCTGAACTGTGAGGATGCAGCGATGCAGTATCAGAAGGAGATGAAATAGATCCCAGTGAATGGGTACTTCCACTGACAATCACTGGCATAGACTGAGGGTCTTCAGATTTCACAGTCTGAATAAATCGTGAGAGGAACAGACAATGAATGAACAAGAACAAAGTGGAAATGGAGGGAGTGATTGAGAAAGAATTGCAATGTTGCACTATATTTTTGCATCATGGTAATTTTTTTTATATGGATAGTTCAGCCAAAAATAAAAATTCTGTCAGCATTTTCTCTCATGTCGATTCCAAACTTACTTCCTTTGAAAACAAAAGTATATCTTTAGTAGCTGCTTTTTTATTGAATCAAACAGTCACCATGGGCTGTAAAGCTCCAAACAAGAACAAAAAGTACCATAATGTGGTCCTTTCAGCTGTATTGTTTGTTGTATTTATTTAGTTGTACGGTTTCAGAACACTGAACTACTGCAGAAGAGAGTTGAGGACAATATGAGGGGCTTTCCGACCAGAGGAATGTTTTCATAGTTCCTACCGGAGGAAGCACCAGCTTTTTGCCGTGTTCATACCGTGGGAACCGGGAACGATTTTTAGCTCCTACTTTAGAGTAGGGTCTACCCAGTGATATAAGTGTACGTTGACTGGCCAAACACATGCCATACGAAACACCGGAACCCGCCATTTTTAAAAAGCTGTGTAAACACAGTTAACTATACATACACTAACTCCATGAACTAACTCCACAAACTAACTCCATGAACATAGAAAACAGCGATAGATAGCATTTACCTGTCGCCTTTGCGGTGTTGTGTTCTTTTCTCAATAAACTTTAGTACTGTAAGTTGTCATAAGAGATTTTGTCTCTTATCCCTCCTTTTTGCCCTTTCAATTGCATGACTTATACACTCACCTAAAGGATTATTAGGGACACCTGCTCAATTTCTCATTAATGCAATTATCTAATCAACCAATCACATGGCAGTTGCTTCAATGCATTTAGGGGTGTGGTCCTGGTCAAGACAATCTCCTGAACTCCAAACTGAATGTCAGAATGGGAAAGAAAGGTGATTTAAGCAATTTTGAGCGTGGCATGGTTGTTGGTGCCAGACGGGCACGAGTATTTCACAATCTGCTCAGTTACTGGTATTTTCACGCACAACCATTTCTAGGGTTTACAAAGAATGGTGTGAAAAGGGAAAAACATCCAGTATGCGGCAGTCCTGTGGGCGAAAATGCCTTGTTGATGTTAGAGGTCAGAGGAGAATGGGCTGACTGATTCAAGCTGATAGAAGAGCAACTTTGACTGAAATAACCACTTATTACAACCGAGGTATGCAGCAAAGCATTTGTGAAGCCACAACACGCACAGCCTTGAGGCGGATGGGCTACAACAGCAGAAGACCCCACCGGGTACCACTCATCTCCACTACAAATAGGAAAAAGAGGCTACAATTTGCACAAGCTCACCAAAATTGGACAGTTGAAGACTGGAAAAATGTTGCCTGGTCTGATGAGTCTCGATTTCTGTTGAGACATTCAGATGGTAGAGTCAGAATTTGGCGTAAACAGAATGAGAACATGGATCCATCATGCCTTGTTACCACTGTGCAGGCTGGTGGTGGTGGTGTAATGGTGTGGGGGATGTTTTCTTGGCACACTTTAGGCCCCTTAGTGCCAATTGGGCATCGTTTAAATGCCAGTGCCTACCTGAGCATTGTTTCTGACCATGTCCATCCCTTTATGACCACCATGTACCCATCCTCTGATGGCTACTCCCAGCAGGATAATGCACCATGTCACAAAGCTCGATTAATTTCAAATTGGTTTCTTGAACATGACAATGAGTTCACTGTACTAAAATGGCCCCCACAGTCACCAGATCTCAACCCAATAGAGCATCTTTGGGATGTGGTGGAACGGGAGCTTCGTGCCCTGGATGTGCATCCCACAAATCTCCATCAACTGCAAGATGCTATCCTATAAATATGGGCCAACATTTCTAAAGAATGCTTTCAGCACCTTGCTGAATCAATGCCACATAGAATTAAGGCAGTTCTGAAGGCGAAAGGGTGTCAAACACAGTATTAGTATGGTGTTCCTAATAATCCTTTAGGTGAGTGTATGTCTAGATTCCACCTCCGATATCACAAAACCCACAACAACAAAAACACAGCTTGGCGTCCTCCATTCTCCAGTTGTTGGCGTTGCTGATTGCTACATCGCTGTCGGCCGACTTACAGCACTGCAGAGTTCCTACTGCCGGCTTCAGCAGATGATCCAGAATATAGCATTACGTCTGGTCTTCAATCAGCCAAAGAGGACCCATGTCACAACCCTACTAATATCACTCCACTCGCTCTCAGTTGTGGCCAGAGTGAAATTTAAGGTTTTGGTGCTGGCTTTCAGGACTTCCACTGGAACAACACCTTCCTACCTTAATACACTACAAAGCACAACAAGGCACAAATTTGATGTCACCTGTTGGAGTTTGGGTTCCCTGCCGCTGTCGCCTTTGGCTTGCTTAGTTGGGGACACTTGACATTTGATATTCAACAGTGCTTTGATCTGCCTGCATTGACACTATTCTTTAAGAGTTGCTGTGCAGCCAAAATTATGTACCAGTGATCAATGTAAAGCTGTTGTGCTTTGACACAATCTACATTGTAAAAAGCGCTATATAACTAAAGGTGACTTGACTTGACAAATTCACTCTCCAAAACCCTCTCTGTTCCTCTCCACTGAGAACATCACAACTTTCAAGAAGGAAGCTGCTGAAAGCATTTAAGCACTCCATAACCTTTGACCAATGCACTTAGGCCCTGTTTACACCTGGTATTAAGATGTGTTTTGGTCGACTGGATCACAAGTAGAAGAAGGAGACACGTACCCGTTTACACTTGGTGTTTTCATCCGTCTATTTTGTCCACTTTCGATGACTTCTGTCCTGATTTGTTTGAGGTCAGAGGTCTACATGTGGGTAAATGTTTGTGCTTTTTTAGATCTTTTTGATTTAATGGATGAAATAAGCTCACACAATTTACATATGCGAAAGGAGATGAAAGAAAAACATATAAGAGCAGCAGCTTCCATTTTTGCTCTGACAGCCGCAAGACCATAACGAACTTGGTGAGTTTGTGTTAGAAATCAGGAATGACATTGTGCTTGGCACATTTTTCATCTTCAAACCAAATTCTCTTCTTTTTTTCTTCTCTGCATTTCTCCCCTGCTCTAGCTTGTTTCCTAATCTAGCTTTCTAATAAACCTGGCATTGTATACTTTGAATATTGTTGGCTGTATGACTAATTGCTTATATTCCTCTATTGCCAGTCGTTTTGGATAAAAGCATCTTCTATGTAAATGTATAGAAGAGATTGTCTCCTCTACGGCAGTATTTTTATTTCTGGATGAACTATTTCATTAATAAGAAATAAGGTCTCTGTAATAGTGACCAGTGTTTAAGGCTGGAATACTCACAATTGGGCTGCGACTCCGAGGCTGCATGTACTGGCTTAGAGCTCCTCTGCATTTCTCCACCACATGCTCCATCTGCAGGTAGCTGGCTGCAGTCAGGTAGTTCACAATCTCTTTGGCACTGAACTGCAGCATCCCTGTGTAACAGGACTGGAGGAGTTCACATACCACCGTTGAGCTGTGCAACATTGAAACCTGCTGAACAGAGAGAGCATTTGTTGATTTTCAAAATGAAAGTTGCAAAGAAACAGTAGTAGCAACAGATATTTTCTTCCATATAGTGACAAAATCAACTATTCTGAATGGAATAGATTTTTTTATTTATTTATCAGCTGTTGATTGGATGGAGGCAGATCTAATTGTGAGATGGCAGTTGATTGTAAGAAAGAGGCGGAGTTTAATTGGACTAAATGCTTGAAAAAGAATTGCCATACATCACCAGTGAGAAGTCTGTTGTTTCACTGGAATATGGAGTGCATTTACAAATAGATAGGGTGAATTCATTTGAAAGAGTTTTAATGAGTACATGACATTTTATATTCAGAAATGAGAAGTTTCCTTGAACGGGTGGATGAAAATAATGGTATTCCAGACTTGCCTGGAATACACAACTACATTGTACAGATAAGCAGATCTCACTTTCTCCATTTCTGCATAAAGTCTGTTACACAAACTACAGGATGTACTCACTACAGTTTATTATTTTTACATGATTGTATGAAGTGAATTAATCTAAAATCCCTGGCACAGTTAATGTACACTCATTTATTAGATCCACTACATAAAAAGTAAGATGGACTAAAGTAACACTAATGATACAGAAGATCAAATGATTTTCTTCTGATGACACTCTTAAAGGGTTAGTTCACCCAAAAATGAAAATTCTGTCATTAATTACTCACCCTCATGTCGTTCTACACCTGTAAGACCTTCGTTCATCTTAGGAACACAAATTAAGATATTTTAGATGAAATCCGGTGGCTCAGAGAGGCCTCCATTGACAGCAATGCCATTCAAACTCTCAAGATCCATAAAGGTACTAAAGACGTCGTTAAAACAGTTCATGTGACTACAGTGGTTTACAATAATTTTACGAAGCGACAAGAATACTTTTTGTGTGCAAAAAAAATTAAAAAAACAACTTTGTTCAACTCTTCCTTCTTGGGCCTCTCACGAAAGCACCACAACGCATGCGCGGGAAGATGACGTAAAAGCTGGCATTTTGACATATGACCCAGAAGCGAGGAATTGTGTTGTATATGTCAGCAAATTTCGACAAAGAGAATGAGTTGCAGTTTTTTGCCGAACCAAACTTATTCAAACCAGAATATACAGAAAGGTTTTTACGTCATCTTCCCGCGCATGCGTCGTGGTGCTTTCGTGAGCTCTCGTCAGAGGCCCAAGACAGAAGAGAAGAACTTGTTGAACAAAGTCGTTATTTACATATATAAATATATATATATATATATATATTTTGCGCACAAAAAGTATTCTCGTCGCTTCATAAAATTATTGTAGAACCACTGTAGTCACATCAACTGTTTTAACAACGTCTTTAGTACCTTTATGGATCTTGATAGTTTGAATGCCATTGCTGTCAATGGAGGCCATCGGATTTCATCTAATATATCTTAATTTGTGTTCCGAAGATTAACGAAGGTCTTACGGGTGTGGAACGATATGAGGGTGAGTAATTAATGACAGAATTTCCATTTTTGTGTAAACTAACACTTTAACTTAGTAATTCTGATCGTATGAGAAGTCCTTCACCTGTAGCTCTGATGACGGGTTCAGGAGAAACTGGTCCCTAAGAAATGCAGAGCAAGCAGCCAGCACGACCTTATGACCCCTGAACATGCGCCTGCCTCCAGCCACAATGGTGACATCACAGAAGTGCTGCTGTGTCCGCAGGGAGTTCATGTTACTCAAGGTGTTGTCTCCATGCCCGGGCAAACGGAAACTCACCACATCCACATTCATGTTTTACCTACAGGAAGCTAAAGAAAAAAACACATTTATTTGATATGCAGCATTATATATGATTACAAACAAAACAAATATCCACATTTACAAATAAATTATCATGGTATCCTGTTACTGACAATAAATGAAGGGATTCCAGCAAACAGTAGAACGCTTTCTGAATAACTCAACAGATAAATCTGTTGGATTTTTTATTAATTTGTGACACTGAAGTTTCTATATACATAAATAATACTTAATTTAACATAAAAATACCTAACAGAAATAACATGACCATGAATATTCTCATAATGTCATACATTCATATTTAGAAAAAAGCAGCAGCACAATTGATCATTGTTATTACATATGTATTAACAGTGTTGTAAAGTAGCATCTTTTGTTAAGACTGTCAAACACAGATTGTCTTCACTACACTACAAACTAATCTGATAAACAATATGAACTTACTTGAGAGTGATTTAGTGAGAAGAAATCAATAATCATACAGAACACAAACACATTTATGATGTCTGGAGATCAATCCAGCTTCACCCACATCAGTGGAACAGCGAAAACATCAAACTAAAACACTCAAACTGAACTCGTTTACAGAAGTATGTTTTGTTTATGTGTCTGAGTTCGGTCATACCTAATATAGATTTTCTATTTTGCTCCGTGTGTTTTAAACAGCTAAAATTTTAACAGCTAAAATTCGCGGACTGAAATGAAGTCAGAAAACTTAACAGGAAATTTCGAACCCGAAAGACGATTTTCAAAATAAAAGACCATGTAGACAACAGAGGAGATCTTGGCGACATTAACGCTTAATATGGCGGCTGTGTTCAAGAGCCAACCGCCTCAGATCTACAACGCGCATGCGCATGAGCTTCACCAGCTTAAAAACAGCTTGTATTTTAGGAATATGTAATTGGTTTGACCACTAGTATCTTTTGTATTTTTTAATTAAATTTTAGCAAGCATTTTTTTTCCCTGTCTGTGAGTTTAAATGTCTTTAGAGTGTGAAACGCATTTACGTGGTGATAATTTGCATACAATTGGTAACCACATGGAGGCGCTATGACTTCAGGATGGACCTTGAAGAACAAAAAAAATATTAAATTATGAGAATGAAAACAAGTCATATTTGCAAACAGAGTGGAAATGATTGAAGTGAATATAAGACAGAAAAATGTTAAAGCCATCAGAAAAAAAAGTGGAATGTCATTATGCTAATATCATAGTTCATATTAATGATTAATTTATTGTTATTTACATGGATGGCAGAACACTGGCTGACTGAAGACTTGACATATATAAACCATAGACTTATCTCATAAACTCAGATGTTTGTGTCTCAGCCCTGTTAATAATATTTGCATTAATAAGAAGCAGAACAAACAGTTTAATGATAGAATTTATTAACAACACCTCAATGACTCAAAACCAAACAATACCAAGATTCAGATTTTTTCATCAGAACTGTAGGCTAGATGTTAGAGACTGATAGACTATTAAAAACAACTGATGAAATGTCTCACAAACTATTCCCTTGAAATCATGGGTAAGAATACTTCTGACTGACCACAGTAATCATAAATCCCACTGTAATGTTGAGGCATAATCAAACAAGACGAGAGAGAAGATTAAACAGTATTTAAAACACTGTCAGGAACAAGACCAAAACACGATTAATATAGATAATATGTCATTTAACACACTTCAAACCATCGCACCACAGAAATACAATGATGCGGTTCATAATCTAGGGTAATGGAAGTCATATTCATCCAACCCTGCGATGGAAGAATGTGATAAGTAACATCACTTCGATTGATCAATAACTCAATCAGAAAGTGCTAAAGCTATGATGTTGTAAACTACACTGTACAGTACAATTATTACAATGACACACTCATATTTATATATATGTATATATATATATATATATATTCTTAATTTCTTCCCAATGTAAAGTTTACACATCAGATTTACACAGGTAAACATCACACGTACATGATTTAATTATTAGTGTTGTGTTTCCATCCATTCATTTTAATTCCAAGTTGATCTGCACATTGCAGCTTGCATTATCATTTGCAGATGATTACAAACACAGATATAAAGGCATCAAATTCTACATTCTTTGTCTACATTAAACCAAACGGATAACCATCCAGTTCTAAAGATAGTAATGAGTTTAAAAGGAAGACCTTAAAGTAATTCATTTGCCAATAACAACTTGCTAAATGTGTCAAAATGAAAGGAAACTGGTGGGTTAAAGATAAAGACATTTTGAAATGCAGCATCATGCTAGTGAACATGAAGAAAACGGAAATTTTATTCTCATATATGACGTTCATGAAGTCACCTGTCTATATAATTGAATCAAAAGCGAATACCTTTTCCATTGTCAGTACAGTTTAAGTTAATTCATTTAAAAGCGTGAGCCCATTTGACAGGTAATCTGATAGAAGTCTACTTCGGTCTAATGAACTGCCACTGAACTGGTAACGTTGAAGAGGAGTGCAATCAAAGAGCCATTAAAGAGTGACTTTATGTGTGTTATATCTGTTAGTCTTCATTGGTCCACGAAGAGACATAAAGAAGTCACACAGGAAAGTGCTGTTCATTTTCTGTAAACTCATAAAGAAACAGTGCTCAGTACCTCTCTCTCTCTCCCCTTAGTGCGGCCCACAGCTGTCTAATTTTATCATTTATGAGAGATACAAAACCATAAACATGCTGGCAGAACAAAAGGAAACCACATTAAACCCCAAACTGCCACTGCAAAGAACAGCTTAAAATATAACCAAGGCATAAGGCTGATTTTAGGATAGATTTGAAAGGACAGAAATGGTAATAACCAAGGGCTGAGCCACTGATGCATTATGTAACATTCCCTTGCATAGCAATCTAATTAGAATAGACCTTCATTGATCTGTCAACCCATAGACTGGGCCAATGGGCACACATCTGGTGTCCAATTTCATAAAGCAGAAACTCTAGAGCCAAAACAATAACTCTAATTTCACAACTGGTCTATTTAGATCGATTTCCAAAAAGTAACAACACAGCAGCCTTTGAAATAAGATGCAATGTCCACAACGCACTTACATGCTGGAGATCTTGTGCAACCCATGTGCAATTCTGAACTGATGCAACTAAACAAGTATGGAAATTGGACACCATGTCCCATGATTCAAAGGAAACCTGTAGTGCAGACAGTAACTCATGTGTAATTACAAGGTAATACCGGCTGGTAATAAAGTTTTAAAGGCTCCATCTATAGGAGCAGGAAACAGGGATACTTGCTCTGCTGAAGAAGTTTAAGGACAGTGTGGAGAGAAGGTCAATAAAAACTTTTGGAGGAAAATGAAGAGGAAACTGAGAGCAGAAGGAAGGACGTCTGTATATTCAATCCATCTTCTCTTTTTGGACCAGTTTCGGTGCGTCAACAAACTCTCGTCCATTGACCACGATAACAGCAGCCGTAAGAGCACTGGCCATTCCCCAGAATAACACGTATGCCAGAGTCTCCGTCCAAGTGTCACCTGATAGAGAGTACCAGATCCATTATTATTAACAAATTACATATGTATATTTTCCAAAGAAGCAATAGCAATGGAGCCTTATAATTAGTAAAAAATATACATATAAGGGTGTCCACAAAAAGTAAAATCTTTTACAAATCTAATTTAAAATATGTGCCAAGTTCTTAAAAATGTTCTCTTTTTATTTATGTTGGTTCCATGTAATTTTGAAACATTTTAATGTAATATATTAAATGTCATGTGCTGTAATATTATCAAGTAATAATAATAAAAAAAATAAATAAAAAAATATTAGTAAAAAAATATTAAAACATATTTTCCTTACACCTTGAATATGTGTGTTTATCTTAATGATCATTTGAAAAAAAATGTTTTTCATGCTAAAAAAAAAGTACATTTAGTCAAACAAATCTCATGAATAATAAATTCATAAACAGTTTATGGGGAGTCGCACCACATTTTACAACCTGATCTAACCTTGCCTCAATTAAATATGCCATATTATCTAATATTTTAAGAGACTTATTGACCTTGACACACAATCAAGATAATCTGCAGTTGTCCTCTCGGTGATATAATTATCATTTACATTTTTATTTATTTATTAATGTCTCTACATGTTGATTGCACCACCTGGCTACCCTGGGTTGCGTTTCCCTAAAGCATTGTTAGTCAACTATGGTCGCAAGTTCCGTCATAACAAACAGTTCAAAGATTTGTCATTTCCCAAAACCACAGTTCCAACGAACATACGCAACAGAATCGCAAACGTACGTGGTTGGAACTACAGCTCTCAGCTTCTTAAAGTTAAAATGACGTGGACTTAAAAATCTTGGGCACAATAAGCAAGCTAACATTCAGTACATTCTATATCTTTTCATTCTATTCAAGTAACGCCGTTTTTGAAGAGTGCGCAGCTGTGTAAAATGTGCAAGGGAACTCCAGAGTATGACTTAAGCGGAAACCCATGATGAATCAAACATCAAATAAAGCAAAATGACATTTAACAGTTAAGTAGTCATTAGGTGCCATGTTCATTACAGGAGCATCTCGGAGATCTTGAATAAATTAATTAGCAGAAGTTATTACTTTTCCCCCTGCGCATGACGTCATTAACTACAGTCCTATATTGCTGAACCAAGGTGGTTCAAATGCCAGAGGTGCGACCATGTCACTGCGGTTTTGGGAAACAGTCATGACTAGTTGGTTAGTTTCTCCAACTATGGTATTAATCAGTGAGTTACAATGTTGCATTGGAAATGCATCGTCTCAATGAAGCCCCTCTTTCCGAAAAGCACAATGTGGTCTTATTGGTCAGCTGGATCAATGTGTTGTGATTGGTCAACTGTTTCGAGCACATTTCGGAAATGTCACGCACTTTACCATAACCATGAGTTTCAACACACTACTAATGCAACTCAACCAGGCCTCATCCCTTTTTTGCATATGCCTTGGGTGGGAATTATTTAAATAAGGAATATTGTACATTCCTGGAAGAAAACTCAAGACTACAATCAAGGTGTTTCAGGGAGTTCAGAAACAGTGCTTAGTGACATAGAGACTAACTCCCTTCAGAGTGACTTTGTAACTTTGCAGACCTTTGTCACGCTCAAACAACAACTAAAGAAAGATAAAAATGCATAATAGGACCCCTTTAAAGAGGATTTTTATTATTTCTGATATCAGCATGGTTAAAATTTATTTTAATTGAGAAATTAAAAGCATCACCGAAAAAGTCACTGCATGTATAAATTGCATATTAAATGGATTTTTGAATAAATTTATGTATCTGGACATAAAAATGAGTGTCATGTTGACCCTATTGCTTTATTTCACACTGCATTATAATGCCAGACCTTACCAGCCATTAGGAGACAGATGATGCACATGGAGAATGCCACCACCATAATAACAGGGAGCTGCAAAAGGAATTACAGAGACATAGGAATATAAAACATGCAGGAAATGACCAGCAGCTGGTGGCATTTAATTATAAATGTTAGGACTGCTTGAAGCAGCTTGGATTAATTTTTCTCTTTTTTATTTATCATGGTAATGATCTCTTTTAATTCAAAATCTTACAAGCAGTATGGGCAAAGCACTGACCAAAAGGAACTTCCAGTCCTTCTGCGCATGCAGAGGCGTCAAGCCATCAGTTTCATCCACCGTATAGTTTCCAAGGAAGAGATCGATGGAGTCCTGTGGGCAAAGTCAACTACTTAAAATTCACCACAGCAAACTGCGTCTGATTGAAAGACATAAAGACAAAGATGTCATACGCACTTGTCTGAACCCGTCTGAAAAATTGTTCTTGTAGTAACGGATCATTGAGTTCCAGCCGTCCATTACCAAGCCCCAGTGAGTCCTCTTCCCGGTTCTGAGGTCAAAGGTGAAGGTTACAATGGTGGACGCACAACTATAGATATTCTGAAAGGAGTCTGGGATGAGTACCTGGTGAAGTCAGTTTTCAGGGCTCCTGTTCCTGCGTACTGTTTAGCACAGGCATTGGCATTATCTGCCCATGCTGAGAGATGAAATGAAAAAAAAAGTGGTTTCTTTGTTTATTTACGGTCGATAACAGGAGAATTGTGTGTACTGAAGTAATTTGTAGAAATATAAACACACCGTTTTTATAAATCTTCTCAAAATCAGCCTGTTCCTCAATCTTCTGGCCTACATGGAGGACACCCATCCTCTGAAATGACATGCAGCTCAAGATGAAGAGGTACACATAATGACAAATCAATTGTCAACCACATTATGATTTCTAAATGTTTGCAAGCAATCATGACTGCACAAGAGGGCTTTTACACTTCCTAAATAGACATGACATGTCAAGATTCTAGTAAGTGGCTTTCACTGACAGAAAAATCCTGCACAAAGCCACAAAAAAAAAAAAAAAAAGACAGCCAATCAGATTTCTCTAGTGCGCAAGTGTCCTCAATTGCGTCACACCAAGTTAGGATGACGCTATTTGTGATGCGGTCTCACCTGTAGCTGGCTCTGAAGGGAACGTCTGGCCAGCAGGCTCTGAATGACGTTGGTGCGGTCCAGGCAGTCCATACAGTTACTGCGGAAGGTTCCAGACTGCTCGGACGTCACCTTCCCATCTGAGCTCACCATAAAGTACCTGCAGAATCAGCATTCAAGAACCAGATCAAAGTGAGCCAGTGACAACATCAGAGACCACAGTCCTGCTTAAATGACTTGCATATTTACACATAAGACTTTCCATCCTCTCTTCACAGACATTTCATTTTTTGTGTCATCCTCAAAAGCTTTTTATGAAATATTTCCTAAAACAATGTGTAGAAATGACAGTACAGAAATAAATACAAACCCAAACTCATCTTGCATGTCAGAGACTGCATCAACAAGAATCTGGAGGCGATGCCATCTCATCTTACTGCACTCTTTGTGAAAGTCAAAGGCTATGTACCTCAAATGAAACACAAGCATCACTACACAGTGAAATTCAAGTAGCAAATAGAAAGATCTGATATTATCATAAGACATACGTTTTTATGTAAAGCTTAGAGAAGCTACTAAATGTAAAAAAAAGTAAGAAAGAAAAGATTCTGAAGAAATGTGGGTCAAGTGTGGTGGGTGGTTGCCAGGTTTTTGCCCAATCGTTGCTAAGGTGTTCTGAGTGTTTTTTGTCACTACTGGCCCAACTTAAAGGGTTAGTTCTCCCAAAAATACAATTTCTCATTAATTACTCACCCTCATGTCGTTCCAAATATTAATTTTTTTGGGATGAAATCTGAGAGATTTCCGTCCCTCCATTGACAGCTACGCGACTACTAATTTGACGCTTCAAAAAGTTCATAAAGAGATTGTAAAACTAATCCATATGAATTTAGCAAGTCCAAATTTTCTGAAGAGCCTTAATCGCTTTATATGATGAACAGATTTAATTTAGGCTTTGATTCACATATAAACATTGATCAGTGAACATAAACAAGCTCAACTGAATATGCTTGATGCGCAAGAACAAACCTCTTCCAGAAGCTCAAAGGTGCTGCCTGACACACAAGAACGAACCTCATTGGTTCTCGCACACATCAAGCAAACATGCTTGAGCTTCCGTTTACCACAACTGTGCGAGTTGATGAATGATAATATGTGATTAAAAGCCTAAATTTAATCTGTTCATCATATAACACGATCAAGTCTCTTCAGAAAATTTTGACTATACCTCTAAATTCATATGGATTGGTTTTGAACTTTTTGGAGCGCCAAAGTGTCAGTTGCATAGCTGTCTATGGAGGGACAGAAAGCTCTCAGATTTCATCAAAAAGATCTTCATTTGTGTTCTGAAGATGAACGAAAGTCTTACGGGTTTGGAACGACATGAGGTTGAGTAATTAATGTTAGATTTTTCATTTTTGGGTGAACTAACCCTTTAAAAGAGCCCATCTCATTTCTCCTTGATATTCTAGTCTCTAGATACACTTCTGTTCAAATGTAAGATTTTTATAAGGAATTTAATACTTTTATTTAGCAAGGAAGCATTGAATTGATAAAAAAAATTACAGTAAAAACATTTATAATGTTTAATAAAAGATTTCTATTTCAAATAATTGCTGTTCTTTAGAACTTTCTATTAATTTGAGTTATGTGACACAGTAATACTTAGTTTTAAGGGTTTGTTAAAAACCTAGTTTGAGGAAACAGGACTAAAGATGCATCTGTAGGCATTAAAAAACTCTTTAAATACTTGATGAGTCCGTTTTCCATGCCGTTGACCATTTTGGCGAAGGCCTGTTCAAGGGGCAACTCAGATCCTTTCTGATTCACCTACAGATAAAGCAGATACTTAAACTTTGTGACCGATGGGTACAATTTTCTGAAATATTCTACCACAAGAAAAGGAGTTTATTTACCAAATTTAGAATCACTTGTTTGCCGTAAATGAGAACCTGTGACTCAAAATGCCTCTTGAATCCATCCATCTGCAAACAGAGATTAGATAGATAGATAGATAGATAGATAGATAGATAGATAGATAGATAGATAGATAGATAGATAGATAGATAGATAGATAGATAGATAGATAGATAGATAGATAGATAGATAGATAGATAGATAGATAGATAGATAGATAGATAGATAGATGTGGTCTTACATGATTGGTTTCGGTGCTTATCTGTGGCTTGGGCTTGTACTTCAGGTTGGGTCTTTGAGACCAGAAAAAGGGCATGGAGCCTCGAGTCTGTGTAAGAGGAGAGCGAAAGAGCACAAATTAAGACTTTTGGGAGAATTTTGGGAGGTCAAAAACAAATATCCTTGCAGTAGTTTCAACCAACCTGCACAAAGGACGCCCTGGCATTATTGTACTGGACTATCTGTTCTGTCTCAACGAAGTTAGCAGCATGTCCTTCAGAGTCAATGCCTGGGGTGCATGGGAAAATTATAATATCTGCAGCAAAGACAACTGTGTGCATATGTATAAATGCTTGAATATATCTGACCTCTGACATAATATCGGACCCCCGCTCTAAAACAGCTCCGTCTAGAGATGAGGATCCACTCAAACACCTTCCCATTAATGCAGCATGGCTTCATCACAATAACTGAGGCAGTGGGTTAAGCCTCAATATCACATGGTTTCACAAATTTGTCATTTAGATGACAGTTTTATCCAAAGCAACTTACAGTAAAAATGACAGGTGCGATCCCCTTTGTAAATAAAATGTAATTTTAGATGACGGATTTTCAACTAACCATGTCTAGTTACAGAATCTTTTGCAGAAACAGCTCACAGTTCATATTATTCTTTATGCAGACAATCAGAGCAAAATAAAAAGAGCACCTTAACCATGAACAACGTTGTTAAAATGCACCTCAAAGGATACATCCATGGATGACAGGAAATGCAAATTTATGGAGCTGAAAAGGGAAACCGGTGAATAAATATGTATGATTTTCTCATATGTTTAATGTTTCATGAATTAGGTATATTTTTATACCTCAGGCTGTGAGATGATTTCTCTTAAAAGGTTTCCATTCCACATGAACCTCTGGTCTGCCTGTGTGGAGAGACAAGAGAGAAGACCAAACTAAACAACTCCAGAGATCATCAGAGAAGTCATTGTCATTTTGATCTAATACATGATGAACAATGCAACCAAATATGCTCAGGAAGTTTGAACGCGCTAAACTTGAACTTTATCAAAAGGGATACAGTGGGTGTTTATCTGAGAGAGAAAAATATCAAGTTATTTTGTGTGTAAGACAACTGTCAAAAGCCAGACACAAAAGCACAAACTGGCTTTGAAAACATGAAAACAAAATGTGAGAGAAAACGCAGCGTGTGTCCGCATGTCAGCAAGTGTGCTTGTAAAACAAGAGCTTTGCAAATCTAGCTTACAAAGAGACAGCACAACTCCTGTGATGGCCCTTTATTATAAATGAGGGATGCGGTTTGAGACAATGAGCTGACCAGCCTTCTGCATGTGATGACTGATGAAAACCTGCACCCTGCTGTGCTCTATTTCTCTCTCTGCCTCTGAAACTTCAAACAGCTCAGTCTCTCTTCTGCCATAATCACTCGGACTCATCTGCAATCTTTCCTCTGCTCACCCTCTCCAGCAGGCTCATCTCCTGGAAGTCCGAGCTGGTGTTGGACAGGCGCTGTTGGGTGTGGGTCAGGTCATAGTCCGTGCAGAAGTAGAAACCGTCTGTGTTGAGTACATTGCTAATCATAGTCAGAAACGTCTTGTTGTCTTGCATCTGTGAGAATGAAATTGAATAAGATTATCAGCAATACATGATTCGAACAGAAATGAGACTATAGTTGTTGTTGTTTTTTTAATTTAATTAATTGGGGCAGTTTGCCA
Organism: Megalobrama amblycephala; assembly: GCF_018812025.1. NCBI lineage: Eukaryota > Metazoa > Chordata > Actinopteri > Cypriniformes > Xenocyprididae > Megalobrama > Megalobrama amblycephala. The sequence continues at coordinate 2,758,660 of NC_063052.1, forward strand.
ATTTTATTAATGGAAAAAGTGACAGGACAAAATGGGGAGAAATGTGATCAGGTAGGGGAGAGCAATATTAATCTGACAATAAAACCTGGCAATATAACCAAAAGTAAACCTTACAATTAAGGTCAATATTGAAACAATATATATAGATTTTTTTATGAAAATGTGTTTAGAATGAAAATGAATACATTTTTATTATTTTTTTATTAATGTGATGTAATAATAATAATAGATTAAATCATTTGATAATAAACTAATTCTATCTGTATGTATTATGATTTTATTATTGTTAAATTATAAATTAAAAATTATTAATGATACAGCTATTATTAATATACTTTAATAATGATACTATGTTGTCTGTTTCTCTCATTTTAGTTAACAAAAAAACCCTCACACATTTGTTTTTGCCCAATTTAATGAAAAAAAATTATACTTACTAAATTTATAATAGATACTTGGAAAATTTGGATCACAATATAATGTGGGCCAAACTTGCATCTCTCTCATGAACACTTAAAGGTGCTAAAGAGGATGTTTTGTTTTATACATTTTTGCAATATTACTTGAAACTGTCTTTACTAACTGATAAAAGACTATTTATTAGGTGCACTGAAAGGAATAATATTAATATACATCATCTGTGCACGAGGTAGGGCCTTAAAAACATCAGCCAATCGTTTACGCGATCATCGCGTAAACGATTGGCCCTCTGGCTTGTCAATCACTGCCATGACGTTCCTTGTGAGAGACGAGCGCGGCTGCGCGCTCCAGTAACTTTCCACACTCCACAGGCGCTGCATGCAATGTTTTTGTCCGGAGACAGGAGTAACAACTGCAGATTATGAGTTACCTGCGGTGAGTCCGAGATAATAAATCCACTAACACAACACAGCGAATGCCAGTGGTAAACACTCGTGTTCCAATACGAGTGTTTACGAGTTTTGGGAGGCGTTCCTTCGAAGGAGGGGGGTTGTTCTTACGCATGCGCTCATTTCAAAAACTCAGTAACGGTCTTTGGTTTCTCAGTCGACGAAAAGATCCTCTTTAGCACCTTTAATAGGGCTTTTCACACTTGAAATAGTTAACCCTGGGTCATTCTAAACCCCTGGTAAGCGAAATCCTGGGTTATCTTTATTCACGTTTCACACTGCTCATACTATACCCGGGGTTAACAGTTAATCCTGGGTATTCATAAGCTACCGTTTCACACTGCACATTCCCTAAACCCCGGGATAAAGACCTTAGCTGCATATTTGCGGTTTCTGACTGGCAAACGCAGCACGTGACCTGTTTGCATAAAGGCTCGCTTTGCGCGTCCTCATATTACACATTGCTGACTGACTGTAATATCAAGTTTTTTTCTGCGTTAACTTTTCGAAACATAAAAGGTAAGAATGAAGTCTCTTCTTCACTCCAATTGTTGTGTCCACTGCCGTTTGACATTTTTCCTATCATACACAGAAACGACTGTTTACACATTGCGCGGTTGTTTCCGTGACTGCCCAAAATGTGTGAATATAAGGCACGCGATTGGTTGTCGGTTGCTAAGCATCTAATTGTAACATTCTAACACCGTATCATTCATTTCACACTGTACAAGTTTTGCACCGCAATGCAGAGTTAACACCGCAAAAGCGGTGCTAACTCTGCTCCAGAGCAGGGTTTCATAACCCCGGGTAAAAGGCAGTGCTAACCCTGCATCTAAATTACAAATGTGAAACACTCATTTACCTGGAGTTAAAAGCGATGATTACAACAACGATAACCCGAGGTTAAGCACTGTGTGAAAAGCCCTAATGTGTCTGGAGCAGAGCTATATACTGTGTGACGTGATGTGAAGGCCAAGTATGGTAACCCATACTCAGAATCTGTCCTTTACATTTAACCCATCCAAGTTAGTGAACACACACACACACACACTGCAAACTGTGGAAATACACACATGGAGCACTGGCCAGCCATTTGCTGTGGTGCCTGGGGAGCGTTTAGGGGTGTCATGGGTATTGTGAGTAGAAGAATTCATTCACTCCCCCACCTACATTTTCCTGCCAGTATTGAGAATTGAACCCGCAACCTTCGGGTTACAACTCTCTAACCATTAGGTCACGACTGCCCCAAAACTGCTAAGCCATGACTTTGACAAAGGGGAGGAGTATGTCATGTTTTAAAAAAAGACTGTTAAAAGTTTTTTAGTTGAGACCAATGCATATCATGTATTCAAAATATGTGTGTTCACTAGTTAATTTGCTCCAATGCATCACACAGCACTCACAGCAATCTTACTTTGGCACAGCCCATTCATTCTTACTGAAAACAAGCTTTGCTATTATGTTCAGGTGCCAAAACTATGCTATCAGCCAATGGCAGGCCTTTCAGTCTGCGCATATCCCTTCTGCGGTCATAGGATCACTCTCCACAAAGCTCTGACTCTGGGAATGGAGTGGAACAGGAACAACCTGAATTGATTCCTCCTCCCAGAAGAACTTGGTCAGCAGAAACTTTTGCCTTTGTACGCAAGCTTGTCTCTCCCTGCAGTTATTACATTCTGCTCATCTCGGCGCCCACAGAGTTAATATTTAAATGAGATTCATTATCAAATTTTCACAATATTCAACATAAATCATTACATAGACAATTCATGCATGGAATCATCACCTGATTATTGATTAATAAATGTGTGGCACCTTCATCTCAGTGCCTTATTAGTGAGGCTAGAATCACACTTTAGACAAGTATGCAAACAATGCTGAGAATGCAAAACGTACTTGCATTTTCTTATTGTGGTCTGGCACAAAACAATGCAATTAAACCATGCTAGCGTAGCTAGAAGCATTCACTGCAGACTTGAACCCTTACATTACTCTTATCAGAAGGTTCAGAGACGTTTGGAGTACTTTATTGGTCTAGTTAATCCACTTGCAGTCAAGCCTTCCAGGTACTTTTTCAACTCTAGCAGGAAACATTTCCCGTGTCCAATACTGGTCTACTCACAGGCTGTATCCAAGGCCAGCATTTCAGCCGAAGTCTTAGCCTTGCTAAATAATGCAGCAAGTATACAACACTGTAATGAGATATCACTGCGCTCTGAGCGTGGGCTCAAATAAAAAATTTACTGTATGAGTACTTTGCTTTCACAAACTGGGGGTGCATCTGCTGCTCTGTTCTCACAGCACTTCTGAGTAAACTGTAAATGGAAAAAGGCTAAAAAAAATCATAGCAGGAAACCTCAGTTATGATTTAGAGACGCACTGGGCAACTCATCAAACAACAACTGACATTTAGAGCCCACTTTCTGATCAAGGTGTCACAAACATCAGCATTACACTGAAAATTGAGGTTAGGGACTTTGATGACCTGAGTATCTGTGAGGTGCAAAATGGTCTTCTTATAAGAAATCACATCAAACTCCACCGCTTTCCATACAGTGTGGCCAATCAGGTCGCCCACTTTCCTCTTCCGGGTAATGACTATGAGGTACATCCCTGAAGAAGCCAAAAAGTCATGCGTCATGGTAAGCAAACATTTACGTGATACAATGAACGTTCCGAATTCTATTTGGAACATAATGGGACCTACCAGCCACAAGGCGAATAGTTCCCATGATTCCACAAATCGGCCTGGTTACGCCTGATGGAGGGATGTCCTTAATACCTTCAAGAAGAAAAAACGTTAAAAAACCCCAAGAACAAAATCAAGACATTGAAAAAGGGCATCATTTAATATACTTCTCTGCTTCAGCATAAGGAAGTCTGTGCTATTTCAAGAATACAACCTTTAAGACAGCAACTACCTCAAATGTAAAATGTCAAAATGACAGTAATGATAAAATGTCACTTTGCAAGGAGGTCAATATTAAAACAGAGAACTAAGACAAAAACCAAATAGCTGCCATAACTTTTCATTGATGCTTGGAAAGCCTCATTCCCTTTTAAGTTGACGCTATTCATAAATCTAAGATCACAGCAGCCGACACTATGAATCTTTCGCTGTACTTTTTTTATACGGTCAAAGAAATTAGGTGCTTAACCTTCAGAAAATGTTCATCGCCAACCTCAGGAAGACAAACTACATTTTATATGAGCTCTTTTATTTTCTATTCACTTAGTAAGCCTGTTACTGAAGTTTGGGACATTCTGAAATATAGTTTAAACACCCTAGTTTGATAGTTTGCCAATTTTCTAGCAATAGAAAATAATTTGGGGCTGGTTTTGAAATGTTTCTTATGCTCAGCAAGGCTGCATTTATTTGATCAAAAATACAGTAAAAACAGTAATATTGTGAAATATTATTACAATTTAAAATAACTGATTTCTATTTTAATATATTTTAAAATGTAATTTATTTGTGTGTTTTAGTAACCAGTACTCCAGTCTTCAGTGGCACAATACTTCAGAAATGAATCTATAATCAATTTTTAAAGCAGAGTACGTAAATTTCAGATGATACCTGCGAGGGTCATCTCGGTGGACACCCTATCAATAACCAACACATCATTAGCTCCATCATCACAGGCCTCAATGTAGAACTTCTCAGAAGTTGCATGCCTATGAAAAGCAGAAAAGACAAGAAAAATCAGCAATCATGTTCTATTTTTTAAACCTAACTATTTCTGATTAAACTGAGAACAGCAAGTCTATTCTGAGTGTTTTTTCATTGCGATGGTAAAACACATATGTGCTACCTATATAAAACAAGGGGTCAGGGTTTGGGATGGTTAGCATGTGGAAGTTAGCTGCACTCTGGTTGAAAATTGCATTAAGATTTTTGGGAATGTGCCAAACAGTACTGAGTGAAGACAAAACACAGGTTTAAAAAGAAATTGTTTATGCAATACAACAAGCTTTTTACTGGTGATAATATCAAGGAGATGAAACAGCGTCAGAAACAACATAGCTTTAAATTTAACCTCATCTCAGAAAAGTTTGAAATGCTTTTTACTTTCGGCTGTGCATAAGTTTAGACGAAATTATAAATGCAAGTTTCAGCGGTGTGAGGAGTTTGAGAATCTGTTTCAGTGTGCGTGTCCCACTTTCATGGCTGGAGACTTCCTTCCTTGCCAAAATGCTGAGCAAACACTTTCTGTGCAACACGTAATGTGTCTGCAATCAGGGAGGCATTCTGCGCTTGCACGGTTAACCTCTGTTCCATTAACCATTACTGCATAATAGGACTGAGGAATTTGTCTCAATTTCAAAATTTAATTGATGTTTACACAGTTTTGTTTGATGACACATAGTAACACCACTTGGTATTTTTTATAGTTCTCAAAACCAATTGATCAGGTCACGCAAGTAAAGAAAACACAGATGTTCAACTTTAGCTTGCAGGGTTTTTTTTGCCAGAGTTGCATCAAAGTTGCATGACTTATAGAACTAGTGTCTGTATATGATAAAACACAGCCATTATGAATTATGTGCACAGTAAAGTTTAATCAAAATGAGTAAAGAATCCAAGCAAACACAGTGCTTATGGTGCAAGTGTTAATGCCATTTAAGTTTTTAAAAGCTTTTCTCAGCTGTTGTACCACTGGCAATGTTCTGTTTATTATGCAAGAGGCCATTCATAAGACTCAAGGGCTTACTGTACCTCTAAACAAATTATACAATAAGAGCAAATTACATGATTAAAGCTGACGCAAACAACCATTTATATTTTGTTGTTTAGTAAGCATAATGGCGAACCTCAAAAAGAGCCCATGATTTACTCCCCCTTAAGCCATCCTAAGTGTATATGACTTTCTTCTTTAATACAAATACAATCAGAGTTATATTAAATAATCTCCTGGCTCTTCCAAGCTTTATAACGCCAGTGAATAGAGGATGAGATTTTGAAGCCCAAAAAAGTGCAACCATCCATTATAAAAGATAACCACACGGCTCTGGGGGGTTAATAAAAGCCTTCTGAAGTGAAGTAATGCATTTGTATAAGAAAAATACCCATTTTTAAAACTTTATAAACAAAAATACCTATCTTCCGACAGAAGATGGTTGCGCTTTTTTGGGCTTCAACATCTCATCCTTTATTCACTATCATTATAAAGTTTGGAAGAGCCAGGACATTATTTAATATAACTCCGATTGTATTCGTCTAAAAGAAGAAAGTCATGTACACCTAGGATGGCTTGAGGAGGGTGAATAAATCATGGGGTAATTTTCATTTTTGGGTGAACTATCCCTTTAAGCACATTTTTTTCTTTTCTCTTTTCTTTTCTTAACACCATGCCAGCTTCTATGGCTATATTCATGGTAAGAAAAAACTACAAAAAACTAAATAAGATTTTTAAGATTCATTTTTTCTAAAAACCTTAAAACTAAATTTGGATTTACTTGGTTAAAAACCTCTTCAAAAGAATCAACAGAATAAAACAAAGAAGTGTTACAGTAAAATATGTTTAATGGACAGTGGATTCAGGCAAGATGGACACTTTGAATAATTTTCTCCTGAGAGTAAAAAATTATGTGTTAGTCTTGAGTGTCCTATCTGGCATCTTGTATAAACAACTTGATCCCAGCGATTACTAAAAGGGAATATATACGTTTATGTTTTGTTCCAACATTCGGATTTTTAAGCACATTTTCTCATTACTATAATGCAAATACAACTCATTCTAAAAGTAATTTACAAAATATATAGGCCTATTATTTAAATTGCGAAACATACAAATACACATCATGGTAGTATTTTGTTATTTTACAATTTTTTCCAAAGTTGGTATGAAACAGAAGTTCCGATAGTCTTTTCTTTCCTATTGTGACATGTATCCGACTGACACAGCTTCTTGAACAAGAAAAAAATATTCCGTCCGGGACTGTGTGTGACCAGTAAACACATTATCAGAGAAGTCGTTGTGGAAGTGGAAGGGGAAGTTATTTTGATTAAAGATTACAAGGGAACATGAATTAAAAAAAGAAGAAGAAAATAATGATGTGCATAGATAAATCATTTATAATAAATACTGCAATACTCCCTAAAAAAACAAGAACTGTCCATTTTGATTTCATGATGATTTTAAAGTGCATAGAGACTCTTATGGGCCAAATGATGCCAGTGTCTGACATACAGGTTTTATAAAAAAAAAAAACTGTCCCCATATAAGATGATTTTCATTTCAATTGTCATAAAAGTATTCAAAAACATTTCAGATGTCAGTGTCAGTGGCTCAGAATACAAACCACGGTAACTCAAATCAGTGTTTGTTTGTCTGATGACTCAGTGTCATGCTGATGTAAGGTGTGGGCTAGTGACATTCCATTCAGGTTTACCTCCCTTTCAGTGGTGCACCTGCGGTTTCACCCCTTACAAATAGTAAAATTTTAACAGAATACATACCTGGACACAAAATATATTTCAAATTATGAGATATTTATTATTGTACATCTATCTATCATTAATTGTAGTACATATCTAATGGTTCTCCAAGGCTTTTTCAAATATAATGTAATATTTAAATGTAGTAGGACTAATGTTTAACTGAAAAGCATTAACGATTTAACAGCAGCTTTACACTAATGCCTCTACCAAATTGCAGCCCTGAAACAGCTCACTCTGCTACAGTGCATTTTAATGCATAGTCAAAATGAGCAACTTAGTCTACGTCTAACTTACACTCACTAATGAATGAGAACAGGTGATGTCCAGACTCACAACACTGTCTCATAACCCAGTGACCTGCCTAGTAGACAGCATATGGCACATCACAGGTGCGTTGTATTGCCTAAATGCATTGAAAAGATTCGGCTCGAGCGTTCTGTCTAGACAGGTAGCTCACTGGGTTTTGATACACAGCCAAATATGAACAGTCTCTGAACGGCTTAAGCCTGTGCAGCTTCCACCACAACATAAAACTGCCCTGTAGAGACAACCACACTCCCTGACAGCGCCCACAGACGCGGCCATTAAACAAGCTGACATTCATTAAAGTGAAACTGAGCGCTGTATGGGTTTATATCTGTCGCTGCGCTCGAATAAAAGTTTCAACTTACAGGTTGAACCTCTCGTAGGCGGTCGCCATCTTCACTTCCGGGTTTGGTCAATCCGTCGTGACGTAATGTGGGAGTGTCGAATGGAAGGTGCAGCTTTCCGGTTGAGACGTCACGGTGCAGGTTACCTCAATTGCACCTAAAGATCCTAAATTTCCCCCTGGCTCTGCTCTTGTCTTATCTGATATTTCTGTATTAATGACTCTATTTGTTGTGTTCTTATTCTTTGTATCGTACAGATTTAATAAAAAAAAAAAAAAAAAAAAAAAAAAAAAACCTAAAGATCCTAAAGAGTTCTTATTTGTCTCATTTTATATACTGTTAGGTCGGTCAATGAAAGACATTTATTTATTATTTATTTATTCTCAAACAATAATAATGCTATTGAGTTTGTTGTTAAGCTTTTTATTTTGCAATGAATTTTTCATACTCAAGACTCAAAATAGTATTTAATACTAGTATCTCAGTTGAAATTTCTCAAACATATAGAAGCCCATTTCTGCCACATAAGAAAAACATTTGGTCAATCATACATGAGATATAATAATATCATAATAATATCATAATTATTAAATAAATAGTCAAAATTATGACATAAAAATAAAAATTATGATATATTTATGAAATAAAAAATTCAAAGTATTACAAAAAGTCAAAATTATGACATACTAAGTCATAATGAGAGTCAAAATTGACGTAAATCAAAATTATTAAATAAAAAGTCATAATTATGACAGTCAATTGTCATAATTTCGACTTAGTATGTCATAATTTTGACTTTTTATCTCATAATTATGATTTTTTTTATTATTATTATAAACGATTTACCAAAACACAATTTTTTTTAGCCTATGTGGAAGAAATGGGCTTCCATACATATAATCTCAATAAGAACAACACATTTCTAAGGCATTATTATCTCATTTTACAGTTTAAATAATTATATATATATATATATATATATATATATATATATATATATATATATATATATATATATAAACAAATAAAAATAAGTAAATATACACATTAACGCACATAGTATTGTGCAATACTGTATATGAAACTGTGAGTCTAAGTTGACTATAGCCTAAGGCACTTTGAAAGATCAGAGTTAGGAAACTGTGGTCTGCACAGGATTACAATATTATTAGTAGCACATTACTGTTCAGCAGAAATGAAGCCGGTGCGTGTGTGTTGGGGGGTTGTTGGAAGGTCACCTTTGTGTGTTGCGTCTATGTTTTCCACACCTATTCAAAATTAACAAGCATTAAAAAAAAATTCCCAGACTTTGAAGTATTCAGGGAGTGTGATTATGTATATCATAGTCCCCCACCCACAACTCCCAAAAATGAGTCAAGGGTGGGTAACCCCCAAGTCAGAAAGGTGTGTAAATGTAGAAAGAGGAAACCTAGTTTCACCTGCAGTGAAACCCACAACAGGACGTTTCCTCTCAACTGCATGCACAACTGTGAACAACATCGCAGTAGCACTTGTATACATGATGTCTTGAGCATATGATAGAAAGTTATGTAGCATTTGAAAGTTTGGAGTCAGTAAGATGTTTTTTTTTTTTTTTTTTTTTTTTAAGAAATGCTTTTATTCAGAAAGTGACAATAAAGACATTTGTGCTGTTCTTTTGAACTTTCTATTCAAAAATCTGGAAAATGTATCAGAAAATATTATCAAAAATATTATTATAATACATATTATTAACTGTTTTCAACATTGAAAAAGAAATCTTTCTTGAGCAGCAAATCAGCATATTAGAATGATTTCTGAAGGGTCATGTGACACTGACGACTGGCGTAATGATGCTGAAAATTCAGCTTTGACATGGCATGAATAAATTATTTTTTAAATATATTCAATTAGAAATCACAAAATTACAGTTTACTGCATTTCTAATCAAATAAATGCAGCCTTGGTCAGCATAAGAGATTTGTTCAAAAACATTAAAAAATCTTTTGAAGAGTACATAAGCAATAATAAAAAGCATTAGGACACTTGCAAATGTTTGAATGGCATAGATAATAAAATATGACACCCATATGACTTGTTTATGAACAATATTTTAATCTTTATTATGAACAGTATATGAAGACTTCAGATGCAAAAGCTTCTAAGTGCCATCTGAAATTTTCTTCTAAAATGAGCATTTTTATCAAGCTTGTATGTTTATGTTCAGTTATCTCACTTTAATGGAAATGAAAATGACCTATTAATTGCCATTAAAGTGAAATTACTGAACCTAAACATACGAGCTTGATAAAAATGCTCATTTTAGAAGAAAATTTCAGACGGCACTTAAGAGGCTTTTGCATCTGAAGTCTTCATATCTATAAGTATAGTGTACTAGTGCAAAGTTTCTTTACAATAAATGACACTTGGTTTAATATTTTGTTTGCTGCAATGACAAGATCAATGATGAAATGATTTTTTTCTACAAATACCTGTCAGATTAGCATGCAGTCTGCTAGAATAAAGAATTTTGTTATTGTACAAGATTATGAGATCAGGCAGATGAGTGTTAAATTAGTCATAAATTCCCCTCATATTTCACCCTCTGTCCCACTGATCCTACCAACAAATATGTGGGAGTTGCATGAAGAGGTGTCAGTTTATCCCATGATGCTGGGTGATGCCTCCCATATGTGGGAGGAAGCTCAGGGTCACATGTTGTCACACCAAACATGGCTTATTTCATAAAGCTGCCGTCATTACTCCAGGGATGAGCATGCTTGTTGCGCACCTCTGGAAACGGCATCCTATGACCAAACTTTTTAAGCTGTATTTTTATTTCCCAGTTTCACTTCCTTTAGGGAGGCTAATAATATTTTTCATATCGTTAGCCTCATAGCATAATTGCCCAGATCATATTTCAAAGGCAGATATCACAATTTGGCCAAAAAATGACTTAGGCAATTATGCTATGAGGCAAACGATATTATAATAATATGTTTGTCATAAGTAGGGAGGAGGATGAATAAACAGATTAATTTCAGAGTAATTTCAGGGGAATCTTTTAACACGAATGAATCATCATGTGTAAATATAGGCCTACTGTTCATCATTGTAAATATAGTGTTTAAAAGTGCCTGAGATGAAAACATCAAAATCAACACAGAGATTAAATTAAAAGATTACACCTATCTATATTTCTAAAGTCATAAATCAAATTAAGAGTTATGTGACCCAGGCTGAAAGAACAACTGTTTTCAGTTCAGTACTTACACTGAAATGTGACCACAGAGAATCAGTTCACTATTTTTAAATGTCCTACTTTTTCTCCAAATTGAGTAGAAGCCTACGTATCTTTCACATCGCTACACCTCACATGTGGTATGCAGAAAACTTGCTTCATTTGGCCCACATCAGAGTCAATACACTGGAAATTTAAAAAAAAAAAAAAATTCTTGATACAAAGTTATCGGTATAGTGGGATACCACAATTTCCCCATGTAATTAAACCCACGCCCACCTGCAATGTCTGGTAGAGGCATTTAAACATTGGTTTCTTTATCATGTACATATATGTCTAGGTAGGCGTTCAACTACAATAGTACACTCAAAGATGATGTAATCTCACTGTTTTTGTCTTACACAGTAATGAAATTTTAGTAAAAACAATTTGTGACGGAGTGAATCATTCATTAGAAAGTCCATCATGAAATAAAATGTAAACTTTCAACACAGTCTGAAATTACAGGCCTAGTAGGTAGCCTACTACATTTGAATTTATATAGTATGAATATAGGCAGTATGAATGAAATTCAGACCTATTACATCCGCCAGCGTCGGTTGCGTCTCACTGCCATTCATAAATCCTCTCCTGCGGCCTCATGGGATAGTAGTGTCCATCGAATGCGCACTTCAGAATCTCGGCGGATGTAGTAGGTCATGGTTATCCGACAACACTATTGATGCACTATTGATTCGTGGATTGTTTCTGATATTTTACAAATGCATCGCAAATTGATTCTGAGCTTAGTTTTTAACAGCAGATGGCGATCTAGGCAATTTTTTAACTGCATGCTCAAATGCTTACGTAGAAGAGCGCTCGCGCAGTCTACAGCCCAATGCAAACACCCTTGTGATTCGCTTCAACCTTTTCGAACTTTATGAATTTATTATTTTTTAGAAGGTTCAAATGGTGTGTGTCATAACACGTTAAATATTATTTTTTTTTTTTTTACACAAACGCATCGTTTCGTTTCAGAAGGCCTTCATTAACTTGAGAAGGCCATCATTTGAGAGTGCATGCGCGCGACAGAAAGTAAGTGCGCAAGACTGTCCCATGTCTTAAAAATGACCAAGTGCAGAGCACTTAATGCACACTAAACCCACACTAAGTGTATCCCATCATGCATTATGTTCGGGAACTCGCATGCCCCGAAATCACGAGATGTCAAGGAAAACATACGACTGTAAGTTAAATTAATTATATATTACATATGGTAGTAAAATATAAAGTGTTGCACATTTTATTGATGCAAAGATGAGTAGGCTATGTGCATTTTGTACATCATTTGCAACTGCTTTTCATCACTTAAAGAAGCACCACAATTTTAAAATTGTGTCTTCTGTTAGTATAGTGACCACTGAACAGACATTTAGAAGTGTATTTTAAAATGCAAAGGACTGAAAATAATAATAATAATAAAAAGCTCTGTAAACGCTTGCATTTTTGCAAGACTAAGTGTGTCCTATCGGGTAATCAAAAGATCTGTGTGGGCATTTGGGCAGGGCAACTTTCTTCAGGTCATACTTGTTTCGTAACGCTTTCGGCCATTATAAAGCTTGGATGCGTCAGGATATGTATTAATGTTTCTCCGATCGGATTGTGTTCATCAGAAAGAAGAAATATACACCAAGGATGGCTTGAGGGTTAGTAAAGCTTGGGGTAATTTTCATTTGAAAGTGAACTAATCCTTTAAGGGACATGGTGATAAGAGGAAAAATTATTTGTCAATGCTTTTACATTCTCTAGCAAATGTTTTGCGTTCCCTCAAGAGACTTTGCATTCGCTCGCAAAATGTTTACGCTACCCTGATAAATTTGAAACAATGAATTATATTTTTTCCATCACCATGTCCCTTTAGGGGCTCCGTATTTGACTGTTTTGTTTTGTTTTGTACATGTTTTGCATGTTACTTGTAAGTAATTTGCTTTTTTTCTGTAAGAGTTACATAATCATGTATTTATTAGATATCAAAATCCTCCACTTGACTATTTTCAACAATGAGTTTTCATTTTGGTACAAAATGTGTACATTTATAATAATCATACAGAAATATACCAGCTATTGGAGCATTTATATATCTCTTATACAATCAATCTGACATTATCATTCACTTATCCCATAACAACTTATGGGAATTTGCTGTATATGGCAAAATCCTTGTTTACATTAATTGAGAAGAATTTTTTTCTGTAAAACCAGTTTGATGTGACATAACCTAGTCAAAGTTTCTGTTGTTGTTCTTGTTATAGAAAAGTAAGCAAAGCTACACTAACTTTTCAAAAGTCACCAAAACATTGGCTTTTCATGCAGGTACGACATCGTTGTCTGAGATAAATGGACAGAATAATTCCTCTGCTATTACAGGTTCACGCTGTGAGGCCCATAAATGTCAGATGCACTTATTCATTTGTGCACTTTCAATCATGTCATGATGAACACACACACACACACAAAGAGGAAATTGTGATATTCACCTCTCATTTATACCGGAGGAGGCATTTTTCAGGATTTGGTTTGGAAAACACAGTGAACAGAGAGCAGAATTTTGCAACAAACAGAAAAATCCATTCTAAACTTTTTGATTTATTCTTAGTAAGAAATCTCAATTGTCATCAGATTTTTGTAGAATATGTGAAATAATATGATTAAGATTATTTTGAATGACATGTATGAATTCAGATTGAACGACTGGACTCAGTTAGCCTATAGGTTATAGATAATGAAGATGTTTGAAATTTACGTTTCATTCAGGGAATTATTAAACAATATCTTCATAATTTATAATTAATTAATAAAACAGCCAGTTACAACATGCTGAGCTTTTGTTCACTTTGTCTCACTTTAACTGCTCAAGTAAAAATAATATCTGTTAGCTACCTTACAAATCTACATGAATTACTGTATCCACACATTTTTACATAAAAATATGTAAAAATCAAAATTATAATAACTTTTGAAAAAAAAAAAAACATCATTAATTTCCAATTACAAAGCTGTTCAGATGGAATAAATCTCACAAATGTTGATATTCAGATGACAAAACAAAATTAGTAAGATCATAACAATAAAAGCATAATAAATATAAACTATGTAAATAAATAAATCATGTGGTTACACTTTATTTAAGGTGTTACACTGTAATTATACATACTTAGTAATATTAATTAACTACTACATGAACTTAAGGTTAGGGTTTGGTTTAGGGTGAGTTGCATGTATAATGTATAATTTATAGCTATTACTCTAGTATTATATTTAACGTGTAACAAGAACACTGTAAAAAAGTATTACCAATCATGTAAATGAAAAAATGTAAAATGAAAAACATTCAAAATGGCAAATTTTTCATTCAAGATTACATTGTTAAATACTATATATATATATATATATATATATATATATATATATAAAATAAATGTTTATTTATAACATACATATATATGATGTCACACTCAAAACTGTAAACATGTCGCTGAACTTTATTTTTAGTGATTGTAATTCCCTTATATTTTGTGGTTTTGTTTTTTCTAATGGTTTCTCCTCTACGTCTCTTGCTCCTCCTACATCACTGTGGAGTTTCCCCTGCATGCAGTCTCTGAGCTTTAAAAAGAATGAAGAACCAGGACATTCAGAACACAACAGTGACAGACCGACCAAGCACTGAAGTTATAAACTGCACTGAGGACACTTTACAGAACCTTTTAAAAAGCATTTTGACAGCATCTGCATTTGTACATATAGTTTAACTTAAGCTTTCAGAGGACAAACACACAGTAATGATGGAGCATGCCAGTCAGGTAGTGTTGGATGTTGAAGATGGAACGCTGCTCTTACCGAGGGTGACGGTGTCGAGGAGGAAGGCTGGCTCTTCAAAGTCAGGCGTATGGCGGGTGTGTGGGGCTCTTCTTTCTGTGGCCCTGTGTGCTGCCGCTGCTGTCTGCTTCACGCTCAACAAGGTCAGAATCCTGATCCGCACACATCACATTAACATAATTGTATTATTAGATGTGTAATCATGTGTCTCTTGTTCTCTCTATAGTCTCAGAGTAATCAAGAAAGTACAACTGGTGAGTTCAGACACTTAGTTTCAGATCCTCTTTGTTCCATTCATACCGGCTTATTTTCTTTTCTGTGAAACTAAATAATCTAAAGTCATTTTGTGTCTTTCCCCATCAGGGCTCAAGCTTACAATGAGAGATCATTTTTCAAAAGCAAATTTCACTTCCAAGGCAGCCATCCATTTAACAGGTAAGCTTGATTCCAAAGTGGTAAACGAGCTGGAAATAAATACTGAAAAGTCTCGCACACCAGAGTTATTACAGAATGCATTCAAAGTTTAAACAATTTTGCATTATAATATACAATTTAAGTCCAAACACTGTAAAAAGGAGTTGTTGGTTTAACTTAAAAAGTAAGTTAGTTAGTAAGTTCATTGAAACTAAAAATTTGAGTTGATACAATGAAGGTGATTGGTTTAATCAACAGAAACGCAAAATGGTATGTTATCTGAAGTTAATTTGACAATAGAATAACAAATCATGAAAATAATTGTTTACAGTGAATACTTTTTGAGGCCACATGAAGTCTAAAAGGTGTCTGGACTATATGATCTTGAATAATTTGCTTTTGTATCCAAAAATGTAGGATGCGTAGAATATGTGTTACGTTTGCATTTCACTCCTATAGAATTTTCTGTGACCGTTGCGTTGCATGGCATGCTCGAAATCGATAAAAACTAGACAAAATATGATTACAGTATATGCAGTTTCACTCACAGCAAAGATATAGTTTGTGCACTTTGTGTGTTGGCTGCCAAAAGCATATTGAAATTAAGAGACATTTAAAAGAACGTAAGATAAGCAATTATGGGCTACTTTGTTGGGTTGCCATTGGATGTCTATCTATGTCTAAATATGCACATGACTTATTCCATGTTTGTTTTTTGTATTCCCTTCTAGGTGCATACGACCCTCAAGTCTCTAATAAAACCCTAGATTGGAGAGTGAACCAGGACCAGGCTTTCTCTTCAGGCGGCTTGAAATTAGAAAACAGGGAGATCATCATTCCTGATGACGGCATTTACTTCGTCTACAGCCAGGTCTCTTTCCACATCAGCTGCTCGTCTGACAGGACTGAGGACCAAGACATTGTGCATATGAGCCATTTGGTTTTGCGCTATTCTGATTCCTATGGAGGCTACAAGCCGCTTTTCAGCGCTATCCGCTCCGCCTGTGTGCACGCCGGGTCTGACAGTGACGATCTGTCGTACAACACAATTTATCTTGGTGCGGCCTTCCAATTACAAGCCAGAGACAGACTGCTCACCGAGACGACATCACTACTCCTGCCCCGTGTCGAAAATGAAAACGGAAAGACCTTTTTTGGGGTGTTTGCACTGTGAGTATAGATGGACATTAAGCAAAACTTGAAAAGTAAGGAAAGAATGGAAACCTGTGGAGAGGAAAGGAATTTCCTGAGCTTCCACTGCAATGACACACACAAAAAAAGAGACTAAACTGACTTCTAGCCACTGTTTTATATTAAAACTCTAACTCTATTTAACTTATGGATCAGAAGCACACATATATATGTAGGGGAAAACATGGGCATTTTGTGTTCATTTTTAAAGCTATCCAGGTTATTTATATGTTTGTTAAAATATGAATGTATTTATTGTGTTATTAATTTATTGCAATATTTATTCAATGAATTTATTTATTAAAAGAATATCTTCTGCACTTCCACTGTAATTAAATTCAAATTTTAATAAATCTAAAACCAAATGAAATCTCAGGAATCCATTCAATCCATATACTGTACAATCAATCTAATGAAATTCTGATGTGTAATTTGCAGTTTTCCTTTAAAACAGAAGACAATCAGCTATTTGTCTCTGGCTCTGATATTAGGCTAAAAGCAAAAGGATGAATCGTTGGTTGTGTAGAGGTTGTGCAAAATATCTCTGCAAAAAAAGGCCAAACAAACTTTTTGTCGTCCCATTTCACTAGATATCGAAGGTGATGATACACGGGGCGACTTTTTGAGCAATGTTGGCGGGCGATTTTGCCGAGCGATGTTGCTTGGGCACTTTCTCATTGAGTATGGGCAAAAAAATTCAATTTAAAGTATCCAGATAGGAATTTGTTGCCCATTCTCAATGGAAAAGTGCCCAAGCAACATCACTCGGCAACATTGCTCAAAAAGTTGCCCCATGATTCATCGCCTTTATATTCAAATTTAGAAAGCGGGGTCCTAGGAAAATTGCATTTCATTTGTGCATTTTGCAAACCCCTCTGCAAGCATGTTTCCGCTGACATTGTTTCCTCATCAGAGACTGTAGTTTCAGTGAGGGGGAATTCCCTTGAATGCACCATTATGTCAGGCTTCAGGGGATGCACACATAGAGTGGGCATTTTTGTGGTTACTCCAGGCCTATAATTAACCAACCATGGTCAAGGAGTAGTAAAATCAGTGGGTAACACTTCATAGCGGCATTCATCAGTCATTATCTATTTCCATCTAATATTTCAATAAGAATAAGAGAAAGCACTGATGTTCTGGTGAGATGCTGCTATTATGAAACTTACACAGTAAGGCCTGTGGGCTTCAAGGCTGCCAGTGAGTGATTAAGTAGATGTTTTTGAGACACAGTTCTGTGGAAAAACTCTTGCTTGAGGCGTTGAGGAATAATGTGTTCATTATGATAGATGTAATTCCCTAATTTGCCTACAGCTATAATCTGCCATTAAATATCAATCTTTTCGTTGACTGAGAAACCAAAGACTGTTACTGAGTTTTTGAAATGAGCGCATGCGTAAGAACAACCCCCCTCCTTCACAGCTCACTTCAAGGGAATGCCTCCCAAAACTCGTGCACGAGTGTTGGAACACGAGTGTTTACCACCGGCATTTGCTGTGTCGTGTTAGTGGATTCATTATGTCGGACTCACCGCAGGTAACTCATAATCTGCAGTTGTTACTCCTGTCTCCTGACAAAAACATCGCATGCAGCGCCTGTGGAGTGTGGAAAGTTACTGGAGCGCGCAGCCACGCTCGTCTCTCCCAAGGGACGTCATGGCAGTGATTGACAAGCCAGAGGGCCAATCCGCGCACGTCTCTCACAAGGAACGTCATGGCAGTGATTGACAAGCCAGAGGGCCAATCGTTTACGCGATAATCGGCTGATGTTTTTAAGGCCCTACCTCGTGCACAGATGATGTATATTAATATTATTACTTTCAGTGCACCTAATAAATAGTCTTTTATCAGTTAGTAAAGACAGTTTCAAGTAATATTGCAAAAATGTATAAAACAAAACATCCTATTTAGCACCTTCAAGTTATAGTAGCTTTACTGTTTATAATAAGTTAGTTGTGTGCTTTAAAAATCAATCAGTGTTCATTGGAAGAGTGTTAAAGGGATAGTTCACCCAAAAATGAAAATTCTGTCATCATTTACTCACTCTCAAGTTGTTCCAAACCTGTATACATTTCTGTAAGAAACATTCTGGAAGAATGTTTGTAACCAAGCAGATCTCACCCCCCATTTACTACCATAGTAGGAAAAAAATACTATGGTAGTCAATGGGGGGAGAACTATCCCTTTAAGTGTAAATGCTACTTTTTAGCTAAAACTTTTTTCCATAAATCTCAGGTCAAGGCAAGTTGTCACATGTGTTTTATGTTTATCCAGTTCATTAATTACACTATTTCTCAATGATTTGATATTTTTGTGCAGTGCATTTTTACTTCTTTTTTTCCCCATTTTTGTTTCATGGGTCATTTGTGATTCATTTTGTGTTCTGCTAAAAAGTCATTAAATAGGCTAAAGCAGATAATGATTTATGTTGTGGAAGATTACTTTTTATTTGAGAGTTTATAGAGATATATAAAAAAAAAGTATTCTCAAATCATTGTCAATAAACAGCTGGTTACTATTAGCAACCTGCCTATATATAGGATCACAGTATGATTTATCTATGTATGAAAGCTTAGTGTATGTTCACTGATCGTTTTTTCCTAAGCAATAATGATGTAAACGTTCAACAGCTTTTTATAGCCAAGACTTTAAAGTGTTAGTTCACCCAAAAATGAAAATTCTGTCATTAATTACTTAGCCTCATGTCGTTCCACACCCGTAAGACTTTCGTTCATCTTCAGAACACAAATTAAGATATTTTTCATAAAATCCGATGGCTCAGTGAGGCCTGCATTGCCAGCAAGATAATTAACACTTTCAAACGCCCAGAAAAGGACATATTTAAAACAGTTCATGTGACTACAGTGATTCAACCTTAATGTTATGAAGTGACGAGACTACTTTTTGTGCACCAAAAAAACAAATAACTTTATTTAACAATATTTAGTGATGAACGATTTCAAAACACTGCTTCAAAGCTTTACGAATCTTTTGTTTCAAATCAGTGGTTCGGAGCGAGTATCAACCTGCCAAAGTCACACGCCCCCCAGTGATGAACCATTGAAATTTTGAAACGCATGATGTAAGGAAGCCTCGTTTACTGAAATCACGTGACTTTTCAGTTTGATTCACGCTCCGAACCACTGATTCGAAACAAAAGATTCGTAAAGCTTCGAAGCTTTATGAAGCAGTGTTTTGAAATCGCCCATCACTGGAGATTGAGTAAAGTCGTTATTTAGTTGTTGTTTTTTTTGCCGCACAAAAAGTATTCTCATCGCTTCATAACATTAAGATCTCTTTTTCACACATTTACTAGTTTATACATGGTGAATGGCACATAGTGAACTATATAGAGGATAGGGAACGATTCCGACAGTGAGAATATGTTTTTCCATTGACGTGAATGAAGTCCGTTTGTCACGTAAAAAGCCGCAGCGCAAGAACAGTCTGCTCTGGTCCAGAGACATGAGAGCACAGAGTGGATCATAATGCGCGAGTCAGCGCAGACCACAAAGGTATCGGACACATTTGAATTCTGCACAGAATGCTATATTTTAAAGCGATGTGGAGGAGATTAGAAGGAAACTAAAGCTTTACTGAGCTCAGCGGCTCTGGCCCAGCTTTGGTATAGAGAATACGATTCTGACGTCACGTCGCATTGAGTTCTGGGTAACTTCTTTGTTTATTCGCCATCTTGACAGGATCGCGCAGCCTTTCCGTTATTGAGTTTAGTGCAGTAATTTGTTTTCTGTCATGATTGTGAGAAATGTCACCATTGTATGTCATTAATGCTGCATCGATAATTGTGATAGTAACTCAGATCATCGTTCTGAAAGAAAACAAGACAGTGAAAAACGTTTTTTTGCCTTTTCTACGTGTAAAAACACCAAGGGAAGCAGGTCAAGGAGATGACGAGAAGACGCCGGATGGCAAATCTATTATTAATGGCACTGATTAAACCCACTGCTTATCACTCAATAAAAGAATGACATTTTCAAGTGTTTTTGAACGTTTTGATTTCGTTTGGTTTAATAATTAACATGCGAGTTTGACTCTCACTGCGCTCTGAATTAGCAGAACTTGACGGCGACATTCAAATGCTTAACAAGAAAAACGCTTCATGTGACAAACAATTCTGTATATTTATTAAAGCATACTGCGTGGAGATACGCAAATGAGCCCAAAATATGAACGCAACACGTTTATAAAAAGGGTTTCCTCTCGTGTCCTCTCAAGAAAAGGCTTAATGCACTTAGACTGATATTAAAGAGACCAAATTCTATTTACAAATAAAGCACATGCAGAAAAACGGATGAGACCAAAATATAAACTTTCAGTATCACTTAAAATGCAAGCATTTTATACATTTTCTTCATAGCGGTTTTATAAAGGTATGAAACTGCTTAGTGTGGTTGTCATTTGTTAAATATAAAAATACAGTGTGTTCGTGTCCGTCTGTCCGCTGAATTTGACCCATAATTCTCCTCCTCTGTGATCGTGGAAAAGGGGGATTACAATGACAACAGTTGTAGGCCTACTCAATATGCTCGTTTAAGCACCATTTAAACGTTTCCAACAAATAAATGAATCGACTTTTCTCAGTGTGTTGATCACATAGATTTATTTGGATATTCATACGATGGCTGAAGCAGTGGTGAGCGTCCAGCGTGCGACACGGTAAACAGATCAACATTGTAAACGAAATTCTACAAAACTTCAGTGAAAATAAATAAATAAATAAAATGATCATGCGACGCGATAAAATAGCTTCTATTCCCTGCAAACGATACCATTAAAAATGTTAACGTTCCACTTAATGGCAGAAACAAAACAAAAGGTAAGCAAGAATCCGTATTAATTTCAGTACGAGTAATAGAGGGCGATCCTGTCAAAATGGTGGCGCCGCCCCGGCATGCAACGAGGCGTGACGTCGGTTCGTATTCTCTAAACGAAACGCTACTGGCTATTTTAAAAAAAGGGGCGGGGCAGTCTGATATAATTTATATTATCGATATATTAGCGATATTATCATCCTGTCTTCTTGTTTCAGTGGACATTACATCAACTCATTGAATAATGCTGCGTGTTCCAAGACACTTTAGTGGGTCTTTAAACATTATCTTTATCTTTAAACATTACTGTAGTATATGTAAATCTGTAACGTTAAGTCTGCTTTGACCAAATATGTTTTGTAATTAACTGGAACACTGATGGACATTTCCAAGTGCATTCCATCACTTTGACAGACAATAAATAATGTATTTCCATGCTTTAGAAACATTCCAGTACACACTGTCAATATGCTAAATAAGGATTTGAAGTAAGAAAAGGGAGAAAATGATGTTTTAAAGTGCTGTGTGAGTGAGAATTTGGGAGAAAAGGGGAGATTCTTAGTGCTTTTCTGTGAATTATTCATGGGAAATTGTTCATTAAATCAGGAGAAGCAGACCACAAAAGCACAGTGTCTGTTGTCTTTTTCATATTGTTACAGGAGCTCTTGACTCAGATATTCTTATTCTTGAAGCCACATTAAAACACCAAGCAATACATTATTTTCCTGACAAATTAAAATACAGCTCATTTAGTCAAGCTGATGGATAAGGATAATTTTTAACACAGACTTATTATTTGGAATGATTTGTTTTTACCGAAAATGGAAGTGCCACCAGTATTTTAAAAAACAGTAGACTCATTTGGTGGTGGAAAGTCATTAAATAATGCTCTAAATATATCTCAGATGTTTTAAATGGAAATTGCACCAACTCTGGAAGTCCCCTTTGACCACTATATACTTCTACTGAAATGCCATCAGATGCCATATCATATTTGTTTATGTTAGTATTCTCATATTCACAGTCAGTGGGGAAGGTGGCTAAAATGCTCCAAAATAATGAACCAACAAGCCTTACACTACCTGAGGATGATAAAGCAATTCCAATTATATAGTAACGTAGCCTCTCTGAGTGCAACGTGACACGTCAAACAGAAAAAAAACAGATGAACAGTTTTAAAAAATGTAGCAAAAACAATGTCTTTATTTCACCAGACACTAGTCCAATTGCGTTGTACAGAATCTATCATAGTACAAATACAAATATATTTTCACATACGAATACCTTTGACTGTATATACTTCATACTTTGTGCAAGAGAATACATTTATCATGTACATTTAGCATTTACACAATTAACATTTGTGCATAACATTGTCTGCATGAACATCACTATCATGATTATTATTGAACCACCATTTGATGAGAAATGATGAATAAAATATTACATAATAAACACCACGTTTGGGGTTTGTTCATGACATTCCCTCAGGATTCCCGGAGAGTCATCCTGTATCAGTGTTTATGTAAATCACCAGAGCACCATTTAGCCAATCACAAGTGCTTATGACACACCAAATCAAAGACATCATGATGCAGTTCAGTCTCTGTTCGGAATGGAATACTAGCGGACTGCAAACTGTCAGTACATACTGAATTCTCTGGTTCCACTTTATATTAGGTGGCCTTAACTATGTACTTACATTTAAATTAATCATTTGATTACCTGCATATAATTACATCTGTAATTAGGCCTACATTTATAATTACACTGTTGACCCTTCCCTTACTTAACCCACCCTTAAACTATACTTATAACACCAAACCTGCCCCTATCCATATCCCACCTCAATAGCAGCAAAAGTCTTTTGCAATATGAACACAATAAGATGCAAGTACATAGTAGTTAAAGCCACCTAATATAAAGTGGGACCAATTCTGTCTTATTAAAAAACATTATCTCGAACTGTATGCATTATGCTATACTAAACCTTTCAAGCAGAAGTATGGTACATGGTAGTCACCATTCAGCAAATGGCATCCAGTTATCATGCCATAAATAAATAAGGTTATATTAATTTTAATAGTTTGTATAAAAGCAATTACGTTTTGGGAGTTTACAGGATTAGTTCACTTTCAAATAAAAATTTCATTTTGAAGGTCAAAATGACAGTTTCAGTGCTGCTTCAAGGGGCTTTAAACGATACCAGACAAGGAATAAGGGTCTTATCTAGTGAAACGATCAATCATTTTCTTAAAAAAATGAAAATGTATATGCTTTATAGACATAAATGACCGCATCACAAGTGCTTCCGCCAGACCGCGATTCTGTATTCTTCAAAAAGCTTACGCTGAATGTCCTACACCTTCCCTATTAAACTTACGGAAAAAACGGAACTGGCGCCACGTTCGTTCCGTAAGTTGAATTGGGAAGGTGCAGTACATACAGCGTAAGCTTTATTCATCAAAAACCTTAATTTCTTTTCGACTGAAGAAAGAAGGACATGGACATCTTGGATGGCATGGGGGTAAGTAAATTATCAGGAAATTTTTATTTGAAAGTGAACTAATCCTTTAATATTACATTTGGTTCATAGAGTGCCAGCTCACTTTTTTAGCGACCTTGGTTCTAGAAGTATTTTTCCCATTCATTTGTTTCCCCACAGAGATATTATAAGCCATGAACTAAACCAACCAGTTAAACGGTTAATCACAATATTATGAATTTTTGATTTGAAGCAAAACAGTGTTCGAAAATCGCACAAAAAGACTGTGTACTTAATAATGGTTTCAATAAGGCAAAGAACTACAATCCCAAGAAGCACTGCGAATGACATAATTGAATTAAAAACGATGGAGAAAATCAAACTATTGATTTAAATATGTTGATTATGTCTATAGAATTTTTTTTTTACATTTACTGCATATAAATATTTAAGAAGTTTGAGAGAGTATGGAGACTGACTCTATGTTATTTGCAATGCTGCATGGGATTGTAGTTCTTTCCATCATTAAAGTCATTGAGTACACAGTCGTGTGTTCGAAACTGATTCTAAATCATTCGCAGTGCTTCATGGAAGTAGACGGGTGATAATGTGTTCTTTAGACAATTTACTTGATCTCTGATTGGTCAGTAGAATCATGGGTAATGTAGTTTTTCCACAAGGAATTCTGCTGTTAAGCATGATTCTTTTAAAAATTAGAAATAATGTGCCCTGAAGGCAAAAGATTAACAACCTCATAGCTCACAGAAAATTTTTCTTTGAAGGTTTGTAAGTCATTGTTAAAAATCAAGAAAATTAATAGGATTTCTACTTTCGGAAAACGACTGTTGCACTCTTTTGCGGTTCAAGTCAAGAGCATTACATTATAGGATATGGTACCCTGACGCATACTGTCCACAGTATAGGGGTAGTATGCTAGTATGCTATTCCAAAGACAACCTCTGTTTGTTTACGAAACCAGCAGCAACATTCCAAGTGTTATGAGGTAATAACAGGTCTCTAAAATAATGAGCAATGTGCTATTGTCACAAGCACTTATGAATAGACAAATGACTCTCATAGTTCCTGTAGGGATTTTTTCTGTACATCCTTTCCTTCCAAATGAGAGATTCTTAAAAACAAAACAGAAATGAGGCAGATGAAATGAATCATTAAAAGCCCGGATTAAACCGAGGAAACTTTGCCGTACAGGCCCCGCTGATGAATCCAAGCCATGCACGCTGAGAAAAAGCAAGAGAGTTACCGAGGGTCACTGTGGCAAACAGACACACAGCTGTTGGGAAAAGCTGCCGTTGAAGACTGTCATTTTAAGGGGCTCTGCAGACAGGAAACTGGCATTATGCATGATGAGGTGACTAAGAATTCATTTGAAAAAGAAACATTTCCTCTGTACTGGGTTTAGAAATCATGTATTGTATTGTACAGTAGCGTTTCAGTTTTTGTATCAATCAGGACTGTAACGTGATTTGACTGATGTCTACACAAAGCAGCTGATAAGAGTGTGAATGTGTGCGTTGTAAAGTAAAGTACCGTATTGCGCGCTCATCTAAGTTCTGCTTAATGAACTAATTTCCCTTTATCGTTGCTTGGTATCCAAAGCACATGACAAAGATGGCTGCACGATGCATTTTTAATGTTATTTGCATTTCAAAGTAGCAGCATCCTGTGACGGCTTCAATAAGGCAGGTGCCATTTAGAAGCAAACTGCATTAGAATGCTGGGAGATTCAATCTGCAGCTCTCAGCTACACAAGGGATCTAATAAAAACAAAACCCCCAAATCTGTGATGAAATTACATCTCTTCTGTACAAAGCCTTCAAATGCCTTCAACAGCTTGTGACTGCTAATACATTATCCCAGCATGCTCTGGGAGAAAAGCTGGCTATAAGCAAACCAACATCATTTCATTACATCATTACCGCTTATGGTGAAGCTAGACGTTTTTAATGAAGGAATTGTGAGTGATTTTTGTCCATGCAAAAATCACCTCAGGTTGGCAGGGCGTTGCTATGTAGTTCCTAAGGTGTTCTGGTTGGTTGCTTACAAAAAAGTCCCTCCTTTAATGTAATTTTATGGGATTTTGCCTGATGAAAATCATAAGTCTGATTACTTAGAAAAGTAATAGCACACCTCTCTTCAACAAGCAACATGATTCGAGGCATCATTTCTGTGATTTAGGATAAAAATCCCTAAAAAAATTCTGTTCAAAATGGGGTAGTGGGCTAATAAACAGGAAGGAAGGAATCTGTTGATGTTGGTCACAAGAAATTTTGTAATACTGTCAGCTGCACGTCAGAATGTTTGAGGTCATGGTGAAATTGGAAAATTTGTAGATGAACAATAGGATATGAAGTATTCAGATGAAAGATAAGAAATGCAGTTCAAGTATGGTGTTAGCAACACCAAGGTCATGGGTTCGACTCCCAAGGAACACATACTGATAAAATGTAAACTTTTCAACGCATTGTAAAACGCAGTGGATAAAAGCCAAATTAATACATGTAAATGTACCATATTGTTACCACACTGACTAGCTATTGCATATCGACCACTACTGAGAACTGTGGGATATTACTGAGGCTGGGTATTGGCAGCGTCCCGACTCCCCACTATACAATACATATCGCGATACGTGTTATAATTCAATATATCACAATAGTCCGTGATATCAAAATTGAATCATGATTGTGTATAAATCGGTCAGTCTCTCTAATGCTTATTTATATGGCCTGACTGAACTGTAGGAAATATGAAAATAAGTAAATAAATAAATATAGGAAATAAGTAATAAAAAAAATGACTGATGCAAGGTAAGAAAGTATCGAAAAAGTGCGGTATTAAAATAAATCATTGTTTTCTAGAGTCCTAAAACACATTTGATGAGAATTATGGGAACATTTATTATAATCCAAGGACTTTTTTTAGCATGTCATTCTTCGTACACAATTTTCCGAGTCAAAATCAGCTGAATGTTACTCATTTGTATGATGTAATGGTTCACAGAATGTGTGGTTTTCAAATATGGTGACACATCAAATGATGCAATCAAAGCCAGATTCTCAAGCCTCCTGTGTATAACATCCCAAGAATCACAGCAAGTGTCGGAAACAAAAGAAACAAACAAAGAAACAAAGGCCCTCTGCTGGACGAGATGGGGAAAACTCTTGACAATGAATCAAGGTAGCTTATTTTTCTCCCTGCTTTTCACTTCGCTGTGTCCCCGCTTGCATATCATCTCAGTTCCTCCAGCGTCCCGTGACTCACTTGTAGAGGAGCTGCAGACGTCCAGGGTGACAGTTGTTGCGGTTGATCTTGCCGTCGGGCTGGTACAGGGCGGAGGAGTTGGAGAAGGTGGGAGGGAGGGAGTGGTTGTCAGAAGCAGGGAGAGGGTATCCTGGTGGCGGGAGGAGCGATTTGGGATCGTTCTGAGGAGTGGGAAGAGAAGGAGAACTGTGGTTCTGATTGGAGGAGGTGGGGCGTTTTCTGGAGCGCAGGGCCTGTCGCTCTGACAGCTGATTTCTCAGCTCTGATACACGTTCCTCTTTCTGTTGGAAAAAAACCCATGAAACTAAATGAGAAACCGGGCCTAAAAATATTAAACATATTTAAGCAGATCTGAAAACCACTGAGAAAAGGAAGATGAAAGTAAATGTGACAATCTGCCACAGCTCTCATGACATCTATTGTATCGGAAAGGATAGGGCCAAATTCAGAATTTAAAAATGAGCTTCCTTTGAAGCTTGAATTTGAATTGGATTGGCCACATGATCCACAGGATGCTGAATTGGAATGACAGGAGGAGGATTTTACTAAATCAATTCAACAATTATACAAATGGGGAATTTCCTTTTAGTGTTGTTATTGTTAACTGAAACTAAAACTAATAAATATTGTTTCTGTAAATTGAAATAAAGCTTAAATAGAATAAAATATGAATATTACATGAAAACAGAAAATATTAGATGGCAACTAACTGAAATAAAATACATTTAAATTGAAGCACTAAAATGACTAAAACTACACTGGAATAAATAATGTTTAATATAATTATTAAAGAGAAAAACTATTAAAAATGAAAAGCACATAAAATTACTAAAATTAAAATATAAAAAAATGAACAAATATAATAGCATATAAACAGTACTAAAATAACAGTTTCCTTTGAATTTTTTCTATCATGGTCTATAAAATGATAGATAGATAGATAGATAGATAGATAGATAGATAGATAGATAGATAGATAGATAGATAGATAGATAGATAGATAGATAGATAGATAGATAGATAGATAGATAGATAGATAGATAGATTCCTTTAATTAAAAGTACAATTCTACATCCTGTTGGCTCTATTCAATTCTAAAAATCTGTTCAATCCCGGTATCAGACATTCCAAACAGTATGCTGGAGAAAGTGAAGGTGACACAGAACCTCTTGGATGATCTTCTGCAGCTCTTTGTTCTCTCTCTCCAGCTGGCGGGATTTCTCTTCATCGTTGTTGTTTGTGGATGAACCGGTCTTCATGGTCTCCTGCTGGTCCGACTGCCACTCACCACGAGTGATAAGCCTCCGCATCTACACACAAACACACACCACACTAGGTATAACAACAGACCAGATTCATGTTGACAGAATATTAATGTACTGCAAGCTGCACAATACTGTACTGTCTACTATCTGCTATTTATTAAAAATAGAGTGCGAACCCATGAGCAGCAGGCAACAATAGAAATAATAATAGTAATAAAAAAATAAATAAAAATAATAGATATAAAAAAAGAGTGTGCAAATATGAGTTTGATTAAAATTTGACTGTACTCGGTAAGTTATAGGGTCTTTGATTATGTGCAGACCACTAGCCTAGAAAATATAAAAATAATACTAAAATAACACTGTAAACCCCAACGCTCAAAATAATTAAGGGTAGGACAAACTTAAATTAAACAAATTAGTTCAGTCAAATAAACTTTTATGAGTTTTTAGCACTTTATTTTTCTTTCAAGTTCACAAAACTGATATATTTTAAGTAAACTGAACTGTTTCAATGTTTCGAGTTTTATGAACTTATTTCTTTTCATTTAGACATTCTTAAGTTTACCTGAAACTGGGCTGGGATTTCTATTTCCCAGCATGCTTAGCCCATAGCACTCGAAAGGGAGAGTAAATACTAAAATTAAGTGTTATATAATGTTTTTTTGAGATTTACCATCATGGTGACAAGTGGTGCATGTGGCTTGGTTTGAGAGCAAGTATGTTAAATACTGTATATTGCTGCGTTTATAGCAAGTGCTATTACATGCTATTGCTAACATGTTAGCAAATTATCGAGTTAGCTTTTTCTGAATTTTTAGCTAGCTATGTTTACACCAATAAATATTTTTACATTGAGGTTATATGAAAATTTTAAGTTAAATGTATGAATTAGTGTACTCAAACATTTTAAGTTAACAACAATTAAAATATATGGGCACAAAATAAAAATCTGCCAGTTCTGCTTATTAAACTTTAAATTTCTTAACTTAAAAATGTTGAGGCAAATGATTGCTAAATTGTTTTTGAGTTTTGCCAACTTATTCGTGTTTAAAGTGTGGTCTGGAGATATGTTATTCTTCAAATACTCAGAGACTTTTCTTATATAGTCCTTATGTAGCCCTGCCCCTTTTCAGCTCTGCGCTCGATGTGTTCTATCTTCCTGTTTGTATTTCCACAGCATGAAGGTAAGATCTTACAGATTTATGAATCAACTGCTCATTTTAAAATCTTCCTGTTCTACTGACATTTGTTATGACATCCGCATCAAACATTACAATGCTCATGATTACTTTCGTTAACTCTACAATATGTAAATCCACTTCACCTGCTAATTACTCTTCGACAGAGATGCCATAGAAATATACAGAGCTACGGCAAAAACAGAAGTTCAAACACAAAATTCAAATGATGGCTGAGCGCTTGTTTCTCTGATGCATAAGGTCTATATAACATGAATGAAAGCTTCCTTTCTTTGTGTATATAACAGCTCTTATTGTTGTATAATGGCAAAGTATCTTCACTTTCCTTTCTTTCATGTTCCCTTGAGATGTCTAATAACACCTGTCCTCCAATGACACTGATTACACCACATCTCCATAGCATCATCATTCATCGCGCTTTAAGATTTCACGAGCAGACCGCTGAGAGAGAAGCATATGTCACACATTAACTCGCCTCTTTGATCACTCGTTCCTTTGCTCTAGTTATCCACCATTAATATTCATCACTGTAATACAATATTTACATTAGCACTCCTCCTTGTTTTGAGAAAATGATCTTCTGTGGTACCTTGGGGACGAAGAGGACAACTAGAGTGATGTAGACAGAGAAGATGATGGCCAGCGAGGCAAAGGCGAACGAGGCGTCCTGCTTAGACGATAGAATCATGGTGACAGGAGCGGTAATCATACACAACACCTGAAAGAGAGAGAGAAACAGTTACATATACAGGCGTTTCTTTAACTTTAAATTTTGTTTACATTTGTTTGCCCTCTTGTTTGTCTACAGACAAAATCCAAGACAATGTTGTTATCGTTAACTAAAACTACAATTATTAAAAATAGCTTTCGTTAATGATAATAAAGCTGAAATGACCCGAGTTCGAGTCCCGGCTTGCGGTCCTTTCCTGATCCCGTCTCCCTCTCTCTTTCCCACTTCGCTTCCTGTCTGAATACTGTCCTATCGCAATAAAGGCAAAAATACCAAAAACTAAATCTTTAAATATTAGATGAAATATTTAAATATTAAATGAAACGCAAACACCCCCCCCCCCCCCCGCTGCAAAACCATAAAAAACTTAAAAAAAAAAAAAAAAATAAGTTTAAATTGAAGTACTAAAATTACTACAACTAAAACTGGAAATGCAAAATGAAATATATAAAAAAAGTAAAATGCCAAAAATTTACACTAAAACTGAAAATACAAAAAAGCTGATAAAATATTAATAAACACTATAATAGTATATATTATAAGTAATACTAAAATAACACTGGTTCAACAGTGGATATACTGTACATGCATCAAAAGAGGGTTCTATCATTTTTTTTCTGAATTATGTTTCTGAGCCAAAAAATGTCCCAAATTCTTAAAAATATGTATCGTATGACAGAAAAGAGGTGTAAACATGTTTATTATAAAATGGCCTTTGTCCTAATTGTATGAATTCTAAATATTCACTTTTTGCATAATTAGACAAAATATTATGATTGGAAATCGTCCAACTACATTTTTACACAATAAATATTGAAATGGTCATAACATGTAAGGATTTTTACATGTAAGGATTTTCAGTATTTATAATGGAAAGTGTGGGTGTGGGACAACATCTAGAAATATTTTCATTAAAGGCTTTTAAAAAGTAGCAACAATAAATGATGAAGGCATTATAAGAACATTTTTAACATGACGTTCATATAACAAAATGAAGGAGAAAAAAAAACTTATTTTGAAGGCAGAGGTTAGGAGAATAGAAACCAAGAGAGAAAGAAGTGTGAATCAATAAATATTGATCAACAGTCAGTCCTTTCTCACAAAACCAGTAAAATCTCATCCAGGCTAGCAAAAAGAAAATGTTGCCTGGCATCAACAGAGGTGATCTTTATTTGCAGGGTCATTATTTATTTGGACAGGGCAAAAAGTGCAAAGCAGTCTCTTCAAATCGAAGCAGTTTACAGCTGGACTAACAGCAGTAGCCTGCGGCCTTCACAGAGCACGATTTGAATCACACCACGGCAGAGCATTAATGATGTAAGAAAATCAGCATGGTTTTAGTTTAAAATGCACAGCCATGCTAAATAATGCAAGCAGTAAGTGAATCCTCATTCCCTGTCATTAAATGGAAAAGAGCAGCCAGAGCATTATTTTAGATATACCACAGTAGAATAAAAGCCTTGAACCATGTCCTAACAAGACGTGACACGACACAGCGACACGGGATAAAACGTGTCTTTGCCATGTCTGGATTCTATTTTATAAAAACGGTGTCTATGTCTGCAACAGCAACAATGATTATGATTATGTGATATATGATTATGTGAATCTGATTATGTGCTTTATTTAATGTTAAACGCATCTAATTTGAGTTGGAATATCATTTTTTGTGACATTTATAGCCATTCTGAAAGTGACAATGGATAATTAAACACAGATCTTGAAAATAAATGAATGGAAACGAGAATGCTCAAACTGAGAACTCAGTGTGAACAAGTGTTTCTATGACAACGTTTATTTTAGTCATTCAGTATGTATTTTTAATAATGTTAAATTAGTGTAATATCAATTTGATTATGTACTTATCCATTTCGCTTGCAGAGAGACTCCGCCCACACGTTCCTCTGATTGGCTGTGATTTTTGAATAATTTTGTCGCATTTTGTAGTTGTGTTGCGTCTGGTGTGGACAGACAAATTGCTTGTTGTTGGAATCTTATTGCATCGTGTATGGCTAGGACATGATGATATGGCTTTGGAACGACATAAGGATGAGTAAATGGTGACACAATTTACAGTATGTTATTATTTACTCATTCCTCATGTCATTTCAAACCCATATGACTTTTATTTTGTGGAAAAAAACAAATCTTTTCCATGTAATGACAGTTAATAGTGATCACGATTATCAAAATCCAAAAACAAAGCTCATGTTCTAGCTCACAGTGAGTTTTATTTCATCAAGTTTATTTTTGGGGGTACTATTCTTTTAAACTATGAGTATATATATACATACATATATATATTGTGCATTCCATTTCTTGATTTGGGTGTCGAACAAGTTATCAAAATTCAATAAATCTGTTTCCTGTGAAAGAGGTGAGATCTTATTGTCTTTATTATTGTCCTCCAAGCTGCTGAAATTCTAAAAAGTGATGGAGTTTGTAATAATGACATGACAGATGGCATCTGAAATCATTTCTTTAGCAGAATGGGCATTCGCTAAGGACCAGGATTCAGTCTGCGACTTGGAAAAAAGAGAGAGAGGGAGAGAAAAGATTAAAATGCAAAATTTGGCCCCTTGCTGATCTAAAGTCTCTCCCTCAATTTGAGCTTAAATTGGGTTCAGTGTATAATGGGTAATCCTTGGAGGCCGAGATGAAGAGAAACACACTGCTTCAAATTAAAAGCCTACAATGAAATAGCTGATTGACAAAAGCTTTGTGCTTCATTTCCAATCAGGCTTCGCCATAGAAAACAGAAAAGGAATTTTTATGGCAAATGAAAAGAGATTCCTGTGTATTTACCCTCTATATTGAGGGTGTTATCAGCGTGGTGCGTGCTGCTTTCGTGACTCGTGAGCCGTGGGGCGGCACTGAAATTTTAAAGTGGAACAGATGAGATGATGTGCAAAAACAAACAACTTTCAACATTACTGAGGGACCACTTTACTTGAGTTTTCTAACTGCTTTAGAGCTCCAGTCCCGTCAAACTGACATGCAAGCTTATTTCCAATGATGAAGGGAAGCTCTTTTCTCTCCCTTTCCCTGTCCTCTGGAAAGCTCTGCGTCCCTGGACAGTATTCGAGATGGCAGGCTCAGACACTTTACTTCCATCAAATCTAGCAGAGCCACAGTGAAGAGCTCCAGGCATGTTCTTCCTGCTTATGATTGTGTTGTGACACACAATAGCTCCAGACGGACGCTGCGTCCGATTCACACGCCAACTCCCAACCAAACTTGAGCAACGAAAGGGGAAAAAAACCTCCGTGGTGCTATTTCAGTCACGTCAGCAGAACAGTTCTACCTTTTAATTGGACAATATTTGGGTGACAACTGACATTTCAAATGTCACCCAAGGCGCTGCTTAAAATGTCTACAGGGATAAGTTTAAAAAGATGAACAGACTCACAGAGACGTTGTAGATGGCCATCCCAACAGCTCGATGATCGTTTATTTTTTCAGTGGACACGGATTTGGTTTCATAAGCCAGAAAAATACCCAGTAGCAGCAGCAAACCCTTATAGCCATACACGACACCTAAAAGTAAAAAAAAAGAGACAAATATAACGAACAGGTATCCCAAATATCCATATTGTTCAATCCCAAATCACTAACTCTCACTGTTGATGCTGTGGAAAATATTGGGCTGCGCAAACAATGTTGATTTATTTTAGATGATATATAATATACTAATATAATAATATATTTTGTATAAAAAGTGATAGTAACATTGATAATAAATGTTTCTTGAGCAGCAAATCAGCATATTAGAATGATTTCTGAAGGATCACGTGACACTGAAGAATTGAGTAATATCTGTTCAAAATTCAGCTTTGTCATCACAGGAATAAATTACATTTTAAAATATATGTTGTATATTGTAATAATATTTAAAAATATAACTGTTTTTAATGTATTTTTAATGTATTTGCAGCCTTAATGATCATCTTTCACAATCTTACTGACACCAAACTTTTGAAAGGTATTGTAAATGATCATACTATTTATTAAATCAAGCCAAAGTTGATGAATTTTTTAACATTTTTAGAGTGCTTTAAAAATATCTACAACATTGCCAAGCATATTAAATTTTATCTTTTGTTTGTTATTACTGGCTGTTGCTTGTTTATTATTTATAGTCACCTTCTTCTCTGACCATTAAATCCTCAGTAAACACTGGCGATGTAATGAAGGTCGCAGACAGGGGGTGCAGATTTAATTTAACTGAGTGCTTACTAAAAACCAGCTCACTCTCGGATTATCATTTCATGTTCATTTTGATTTGGATGTGACCAAAATGGGGCTATCTGAGAGGGTGAGCTGTTTACTATGTAATTAGTCCATCCATTTCCACTAGTTTGATGCATTCAGGCCGATGCAAACATGATAGGTGGACATTATCACGCTGACGGGGTAATCAATCAGTCTCATGACTTTTGCCTGTATCTAGCCAGTCATCCCTCACATCCCTCAAAAATTGGTGTAGGATTTACTTTCAAAGCTACAGTCCATAAGATTTGCCTCTTTGTCACCATCTCTGTTTGAAACCCACAACTGCAGTTATTTGCGTTATTATAATCTTTACGTGGGTTGTGTATTGGCATGGCTCCTCAGCGCGGATGAATCTAATGATTGCTGTCAGTCACCGCACCGGTGTGGATACTGTACTTCGGAATCACAGATTCTACGTCTTAGAAGTATGACCAAAATAAAAATGTCATCTGAACAAGTAAGTAACATGTCTGCCACTTTGGTTCTGACCAACTGAGAAAAAAAGCATTACAATAAATCAGGCTGCCAATGGTGATTAAATCTAACGATCGCTTGGATCACGTCAAACCGTGCATATTAGTATTATTGTTATACTTTGTTTTCAAATTGTTAATGTTAACAAAATCAGCATTGCGTGACTACGTGTATTTAGTGTGTATTAGCATCCAAAGTCTTTTTCTTTTGACTACGGGTGAATCTCCAGTTGTCATTTATGATTGTCGTTTGGATCTTTCTGGATTACAATCCGCCATCAAAATGACAAGTTTAATTATTCCAGCTGATATGCGAAAAGGCTATAAATGATCCGCCACCTGCAGCGTCCGGGACTCCTCCTTTATGTATACAGATGTGACGTAATGATGCAAAGGCAAACTCGTATTTCCTGCGGAAACCTACCAATACCACTCAAATTAAAAAAAAACATTATAGGTGCCCTAGAACTTTTTTTAAAAAGATGTAATATAAGTCCAAGGTGTCCCCTGAATGTGTCTGTGAAGTTTCAGCTCAAAATACCCCATAGATTTTTTTTTATTCATTTTTTTAACTGCCTATTTTGGGGCATAATTAGAAATGAGCCGATTCAGGGTGTGTGGCCCTTTAATTCTCGTGCTCCACGCCCCAAGAGCTCGCACTTGCCTTGAACAACATAAAAAAAGTTCAAACAGCTAATATAACCCTCAAAATGGATCTTTACAAAGTGTTCGTCATGCAGCATGTCTAATCGCGTAAGTACAGTGTTTATTTTGATGTTTACATTGATTCTGAATGAGTTTGAGGCTATGCTCCGTGGCTAACGGCTAATGCTACACTGTTGGAGAGATTTATAAAGAATGAAGTTGTGTTTATGAATTATACAGACTGCAAGTGTTTAAAAATGAAAATAGCGACGGCTCTTGTCTCTGTGAATACAGTAATAAACTATGGTAACTTTAACCACATTTAACAGTACATTAGCAACATGCTAACGAAACATTTAGTAAGGCAATTTACAAATATCACTAAAAATATCATGTTATCATGGATCATGTCAGTTATTATTGTTCCTTCTGCCATTTTTTGCTATTGTCCTTGCTTGCTTACCTAGTCTGATGATTCAGCTGTGCACATCCAGACGTTAATACTGGCTGCCCTTGTGTAATGCCTCGATCATGGGCTGGCATATGCAAATATTGGGGGCGTACATATTAATGATCCCGACTGTTACGTAACAGTCGGTGTTATGTTGAGATTCGCCTGTTCTTCGGAGGTCTTTTAAACAAATGAGATTTATATAAGAAGGAGGAAACAATGGAGTTTGAGACTCACTGTATGTCTTTTCCATGTACTGAACTCTTGTTATTTAACTATGCCGAGGTAAATTCAATTTTTGAATCTAGGGCACCTTTATTACAAGCGTACCTTTGTGAATCGGCTAAGGTAATGAAATAGTTTTGAACTGGCTGGTTATGGATTTGCTCAAAAATTAATAGTAAATTTCACAAATAATTACAAAGAAATGGCAAGTACCACATTGAATTGAATGCTAAAATTTAAAGTAGAAAAATTGATATTGTATTTTCTTGTAAATCTTACTCCAATAATATTTGTTTAATTTACAGCTTTGATCTCAATGAGAACATTTGGTTTGGTTCTGTGGAATTCAGTTATTTTCTCATCCAGATGTTGTGAAAGGAAACTGCCTTCCATGCGTCCTTGAACCAAATGTCCCATAAGCCAACCTATGAATGGTTTACTTGGAGTAACTATAAGTATTATGACAGGCCTTTTTACGGGCAGCTGTGCTCATTTCTCAAGGACTCTGCCTGAAGAACATAGTGAAGGCTCATTTTAATGACCATAACTGCAAGAGCAAGGCCAGTTCAATTTGTCTCATAAAGGTAGCAATTAATTTGTTTAATTACTTAAACACTTACAAGAAGGAAACACCTGAGGACAGAGGCTGAAGGTCAAAACCACCAGGGTTCCTTCATTAAATACTTTCACCCAGACACAGGCTCATAGGCTTTTTCCAGACAGCAACTATTTTTGAGCCCAACACCAAAGATGAGATGTCATGATGAACAAGAGAAGAGACACATTGTGGCCACTGTTAACGTCCTTTATTTGCATGCACTGTCTGCGTTGTTTTAATATCTGGTTCATTATAGGAATTATGCAAATCATGACACAAACATAGCCAAAAAATAACGCTGACCACAATTTGCACGCTGTAATTCCCCATCTTGTGGGTCGTTTCTAAATGGTAGGTCATCGAGGACTCTTGTGAAAAATAAGTACACTTTAGCATACTTTTAAAAATAATCTATGATACAATTTGATGTCATTTCTATTGAAACTTGTATATAATGCATTTAAGTTTTTGTAATTACACATTTGTAATAAAGACGTTGCAATTTAGTAGATTTAAAATATACTAACTTATATATAACATTGAATAACACACCACAGTTAAATTTTTAATTAAAAGTAAAATTAATTCAAATTAATTAAAAGTACTTGCTTTAGTCAACATATCAAAATAAGTGTACTTTAAAGTATGGCAAAAGATTTTTTTAAAGATTGTTTTAATATGTAGTTTAAAGTAAAACTTTTAATTTGACATTATTTTTTTTTTTTAAATATACATATTCACAGTACTTACTTAAAAATATACTTTGAAATATTTGAAGTATACTACAAGTATACATTCAATACAATTAAAGACTTCTTTTTCATAAAGAAATCTTCATACTTTACTGAAGATATACTGCATCACTCCTCCAGTGTGATCAAGACACTTTAATTGGCTCTTTAAAATGTCTAAAGTGTGCTTGACAATATTGCGCATCTGGATATATGCTAGTAGTTATAACATATCATTTAATAATCATTTCATGAATCACTGCCAGCATGATCGCTAGAAAATATACACAAGCATCTCTTTCAAAGGAAATTCTGTTTACCTCCTGCTTTCCACAACAACGACTTCATTTAAATATGCCTGCCACAGTCCTAAGCCAGCAGAGATAGTGCCGGTTTAAACTGGATTAAGGGTGGTCGGTGCATAAAATGCAGGTTTTTACACTTAAATACTGCATGGTAAAGTCAGGGAACGTATGAACTGATAAAATGTAGGAAATGTAACTGCAGGCTTTTCCATCTGACAAAAACAAACCAGAAATGGGTGCAGTGCGAAAAAAAGATTCCGTCAAACCCAGAACGATTCTTACCAAGCCATGTGTTCATCTTCTCTGAACTGCAGTGCTGCAGCAGAGGCTCAATCAACTGATCCACGTCCCCTTTAGGTGCTTCTTTAGTGAACTTCTGCTCAGATAGAAAGAGAAACAGAACAGTATGTAATTCAATATTTTGTTCATATGCACCTTGTGGCAAAACAATAAATCCAACTGTGTCATATTCGTAAAAACACAGTCCCTGATGAAAAACCGATGGGATGGAGTGCTGCCGTACCTCCACTGTGATGTGCAAGGGATCCACAATCTGCCAAATCATAAGGGACAGGATGTCGATAACCAGCAGGACCCCCACAGTGGCATAAAGCTTCCAAGGCTCCAGGTGCTGCTGGGATATAAAAAGACCACCAATCAACTTTCCATCCAGGACAGTGAAAGAAACAGCTTCTGTGGTGATTCATGACATCACAAGGAGCGTA
This sequence comes from Megalobrama amblycephala, assembly GCF_018812025.1. NCBI lineage: Eukaryota > Metazoa > Chordata > Actinopteri > Cypriniformes > Xenocyprididae > Megalobrama > Megalobrama amblycephala. The sequence continues at coordinate 2,797,521 of NC_063052.1, forward strand.
AGTGCAGAGAGCTTGAAGGGAAAACAATGGCCCATTATCAGAATGCCAATTCAATCCGCCACACGGTGGCTGCTCTTTATGGTTTAAGTAAGGAAAGTGTCTTTAATGGATTTCGGTTGAGACCATAACACTGCAACAAAATCAATACTCGTTCTTTTTTTGAACCGAGGATGGTGTTTGTGAGCAATTAAACATAAAAAGCATTTATTTAAAGAGCAACATAAAAAGCATATATGTTCTCTGTGACTCGTATTGTTTATCATCACTTGTGAGAGCTCATAAACCTCAAACACACCTTCACAATGGCGAGGAAGAAAGAACTCGCACATAGCCAGACAATTGACTCAAGGAATTTTCTGGGTTCAAAACAAGTTAAGCTCTATATTTGGCCTGCTATTGATTTCCAGAGAACTTTGACTCATGCCTCTGTTCGTAAAAATGAACAGGAATGTACTTGAAATGGTCCATGGGACATTCCAGTGCTTATACTAAGCTCTAAAGACCCCTTGATCATCCTTTAAGTGGTGGAACTTCTTTTCTACATGGATGAACTTCTGGTTTTGCATTAATATAATTTGTGGGTGTTTTTTTATTTTTTATTTGTAAACAGATCCTCTTTGGTGTCCTTACACATATCACAGGAAAGTTACAGGGTTTACCGCTTGGACATTTTTGGTTATGAGAAACATGGTCAGATTTTAAAAATGTTTTTAAAACAAGAAGGGTTAGTTCATCCAAAAATGAAAATTAGCCCATTATTTATTCACCCTCAAGCCATCCTAGGTGTAGGTGTTATGACTTTCTTCTTTCAGTCAAACACAATCAGTGTTATATTAAAAATATTTTGGCTCTTCCATGCTTTTTTTGCCTTCAAAATCTCAGTTATTATTCACTCCCTTTATAAAGCTTGGAAGAGCCAGAATATCTTTAATATAACTCTGATTGTGTTTGACTGAAAGTGGAAAGTCATATACACATAGGATGGCTTGAGGGAGAGTACATTATGGGATCATTTTCATTTTTGGGTGACCTCTTTAAGCTAAAATATTAGCTTAAAGTAATATTAGCTTAAAGCAATATTAGTAATATTGTGAAAAATTATTACAATTTTAAATAACTGTTTTCTATTTTAATGTATTTTAAAATGTAATTTATTCTTGTGATGGTATTACTGTATTACTACAGTCTTTAGTGTCATTCTAATATGCTGATTTGTTGCTCAAGAAACATTTCATGATTATTATCAACACTGAAAACTGTTGTGCTGCCAAACTTTTTAGTGGAAACTGTGTTTTTTAACAATTTTTTGAATTTTTTTTCAGGATTTTTTTCAGAATTTTTTTTCAAGTTAAAAAGAACAACATTTATTTGAAATATACTGTAAATGTTTTGTAACATTATGAATGCATTTACTCTCATTTTTGATCAATTTAATGTGTCCTTGTTGAATAAAAGTATTTATTAAAAAAAAAAAAATTGAATGGTAGTGTATAATTAGTCTCGTGTTTATACTTTTCTGTTTTGTTTTTGTCATTATTTCTCATATCATCTGAGGTCCTAAAATTCCTTTGTCTTGCATGAGCTTAAAAACTCAAAGTATGTATTGTTTTGTGTAGGTGAATTTTTCATGACAATTCATACAATAAAATACCAGCTCATGAGTTTCTCTTTGCTTAAAATAGAATCTTTGTCCCAAATCTTTCTTTCCGTCTTATGGTTTTTAATAAATTCTGAAACTATTCTTTATTCCGAATTTCCCTTTTGTATCCCTGACAATGACTTTGAAGAATCCAGTTCAAACAAACTTACTGATGCTCGGTTTGTGTTTGTTTTCAACTTAAAAAAAAAATAAAATCCTCAATAGTGACGTACCAGTCAAAAAGCACTTTTGAAAATGACAAAGCCATCAATTCGATGCCCCACTGCACATCATAGATCGTTTTTCAATTTTTAAATCCTTTCTTTTTGTAGAAGCAGAGAGGGAGAGACAGAGAGCTCTCCACAGGGAGCATGACAAGCTCCTCTCCACCACTAGATGGACGCTTATGAAGACTCAATAATAGGCATTATCTACTTATCCTGAAAATACCTTTCTCCACAATCTTTATCTCCTTCTTTGACTCTGCTTTTAGTTATTATGGTTACTTTTGGCTGTGTGTGTGTGATTGTGGATATGAGGTCTGCACTGAAAAATATAATTTCCGTAGGGTACGTTTACATGACACCGATGTACTAAAAACGGAAAAGTTTTTCCTTCACGTTTTTCGCGTACAGACAACAACGCTGTCAAAACGATCCGTTCACACGGATCTGTGAAAACGATTAAAACGGCGGTATTATGTTGCCAGGCCAGTAGTTGGCAAGGTCACTTTGTAAAGAAACACTACACGCCTATAGACTCAACCTGCATGACGCATGCGTATGACGTCACTGTTTTGACAAATCATGTAAATGTCCCTTTAATTAGTATTTTTGTCTTCCTTTCCAGTAAATATATCTAAATGTGATTCATTTACTTGAAAAAGTAAATTTTCCCTTTCCCTTAAGATGTTAAGAAGATTTTTAAAGAAGTAAACAAACACAAAATAACACTATCAGGGTAACAGGAAACAAAAAACATAATGAACAGAACAACCACAATGTAGAGACGAGATCAGACAAAGACTGAACCAAAAATAGGGCTTTAAATATACTGGGACACACTGGGACTAAATAAGATAATTAACAATACACAGGTGGAACACATGAGGGCAAATCATAAACCATGGAAACAGAAGAGCACGAACAAATAAAACACAGGAAACCAAACTGAGAACAGTGCAAAACTGAAGCAACTGAAGCAAAACACAAACACAGACCAGACGTGACAATGACACCACCATTCAAAGGTTTGGGGTTGGTAAGATTTTTCCAATGTTATTGAAAGAAGCCTGCATTTATTTGATCAAAAATACATTAAAACGGTACTATTGTAAAAGATTATCAACATTATAAATGTAAATCAGGTAACATTACCCAACAATGATAAATGCTTCCACAGGATTTATTAATCTTAGTTACTGTTAATTTCAACATTTACTAATACATTTTTAAAGTTAAAAGTTGTATCTGTTAGCATTAATGGACTCTGTGAACCAACATGAACAATAAACAATTGTAAATGCATTAACTAACATTAACTAAGACTAATAAATGCTGCAAAAAAATATTGCTCATTGTTAGTTCATGTTAGATAGTAACTAAGAAATGAGACCTTATTGTGTTACTAAAAAATCCAACATTGAAAGTGATTTTGTGCAGCGTGAGAGAGTCTGTGGTGATGGAGTGACTGCTGGTTCATGGGGCTTTAAGGAGGGCTCATTGAGCTGGGCTCTATGATAAATGTGCTGTTTAAGGATGCTCAAGGACAACGGGGGACCCATCTCTATGAGATCAGACACAGAGAGACAGTGGCCAAGCCAGAAAGGCAGCGGAAGTGAGATGGAGATCTAAAGATGATAACAGAAAGAGGAACGAGATATATTCTTTATAAAGGATAATAATTCCACTATGATATATTGACCATTCCGGCAGTGTACTGGACGACCTTGACACAACAAGTCAGCAGAGTAAATTCTTATGAGGCTTTAAAAGACCAGATAGTTCGTCTTGAAATGCCTCAAATTAACCTCACACCAGTGTTATTTTAGAATAATTAAAGGGTTAGTTCACCCAAAAATGAAAATTCTGTCATTAATTACTCACCCTCATGTCGTTCCACACCCATAAGACCTTCGTTCATCTTTGGAACACAAATTAAGATATGTTTGATAAAATCCAATGGTTCAGTGAGGCCTGCATTGACAGCAAGTTAATTTACACTTTCAAACGCCAAGAAAGGTACTAAAGACGTATTTAAAACAGTTTGTGACTACAGTGGTTCAACCTTAATGTTATGAAGCGACGAGAATACTTTTTGTGCGGCAAAAAAACAAAATAACTATTTTATTTAACAATATCTAGTGATGGCCGATTTCAAAACACTGCTTCATGAAGCTTCAAAGCTTTACGAATCTTTTGTTTCAAATCAGTGGTTCAGAGCACGCATCAAACTGACAAAGTCACGTGATCCGTTAAAATTTCGAAACACTTATGACGTAATGAAGCCTGAAATCACGTGACTTTGGCAGTTTGATATGCGCTCCGAACTACTGTTTCGAAACAAAAGATTCGTAAAGCTTTGAAGCTTCATGAAGCAGTGTTTTGAAATCGGTCATCACTAGACATTGTTAAATAAAATAGTTATTTTGTTTTTTTGGCACACAAAAAAGTATTCTCGTCGCTTCATAAAATTAAAGTTGAACCACTGTAGTCACATGAACTGTTTTAAATATATCTTTAGTACCTTTCTGGGCATTTGAAAGTGTAAATTAACTTGCTGTCAATGCAGGCCTCACTGAACCATTGGATTTTATCAAAAATATCTTAATTTGTGTTCTGAAGATGAACGAAGGTCTTACGGGTGTGGAACGACATGAGGGTGAGTAATAAATGACTAACCCTTTAAGATACTAATATAGTTTTTTTTTCTGCTTTCATTTTATATGTATTTCAGTAATTGTTTGTGGTTTTGTCATTTTTATATATAAATATTTTAAATATGTCTATGCAGTTTCTTAATTTTATTTCAGTTTTAGTTATTTTAGTATAAGTTAAATTACAATGAGAAATGCAACCTTGACAACTAACTGAAATAAAATTTCATTTTATATATATATATATATATATATATATATATATATATATATATATATATATATATTTCAGTTAACATTTATTTTATTTCAAAAACAATTTAAGGCTTTAGTTTTAACTAATTGTATAGTCCTTGTATAGGCAAGCTGAAGTGAACCCAAGTGCAGTTGTATTTAAAAATGGTGACATAGTAAGCAGAATCAAGCGATGACTTAAAGGTGCTAAAGAGAATGTTTTGTTTTATACATTTTTGCAATATTATTTGAAACTGTCTTTACTAACTGATAAAAGACTATTTATTAGGTGCACTGAAAGGAATAATATTAATATACATCATCTGTGCATGAGGTAGGGCCTTAAAAACATCAGCCATAAACGTGTAAACGATTGGCCCTCTGGCTTGTCAATCACTGCCGTGACGTTCCTTGTGAGAGACGAGCGCGGCTGCGCGCTCCAGTAACTTTCCACACTCCAGAGGCGCGACATGCAATGTTTTTGTCAGGAGACAGGAATAACAACTGCAGATTATGAGTTACCTGCGGTGAGTCCGACATAATGAATCCACTAACACGACACAGCAAATGCCGGTGGTAAACACTTGTTTTCCAATACTGGTGCGTGAGTTTTGGGAGGCGTTCCTTTGAAATGAGCTGTGAAGGAGGGGGGCTGTTCTTACGCATGCGCTCATTTCAAAAACTCAGTAACAGTCTTTGGATTCTCAGTCGACGAAAAAATCCTCTCTATCACCTTTAACTTGAACAGACTTGGACATGAACCATAAACAGAAACTCACCAACAGTGAGTAACACAGAACAAAGCTAGACCCGAGACAATGAGAACATGAGGGCTCTAAATACACAAGGGCTAATGACATAAGATGCACGTGAAAGCAATAAACACGGTGATGACAAGATCAAATGAGGAACAGGGGAATCACATGACAACCAGGAACATGACAAAACTAGGAACATAGCTATGACAATAACAAAATAAAAGTTCAAAATTCAAAACCCAAAACCAAACATGACAATGATAACCTTGGTTGTGTTCTCACCTTCCTCTTGTCTTTCTTCTCATCCTTTTTTGTGAACACAGTGTGAACCCACCAGATCTTCGTGAACATACTTCCATAGGCTAAACTGAAGCCAAGTCCAAGCAGCCACAAACGGAACTAGAAAAACAATAATTATAATAATATAAAAACAATTTAGCCAATATTTCAGCTTTAAATTTTAAAAGACATTTTATTTGGATGGATTTATAAGGATGTACCAATATTAAAGGGGACCTATTATGCCCCTTTTTACAAGATGTAAAATAAGTCTCTGATGTCCCCAGAGTGTGTATGTGAAGTTTTAGCTCAAAATACCCCACAGATAAATTTTACAGTATGTTAAAATTGGCACTTTTTAGGGTTGAGCAAAAACGCACCGTTTCAGTGTGTGCCCTTTAAATGCAAATGAGCTGCTGCGCTCAGCCTAAAGGTGATGATACATGGGGCAACTTTTTGAGCAATGTTGCTGGGCAATGTTGCCGTCAACGGACAACCTGATGAGACACAGGGCAACTAATTAGGGCAACAGACAGTTGGCAGCAACTAATCAGAGAGGAGCAAATCTATTGCCAACTCAATAAATACTTTATTATAAACACTTGTTAGGCACTTTATTTCAACTTTTCAAATATTTTCTTCATTTTTATTAAAAATAAATGCCTTTCCGATCTGATTTGTGACAGGAAAAGGGAGAAGAGCGAGTTCGGCAAAAGGCGGATTCGAACCCGCGTCGATCGCATCAAAAGCTATTCAAATGTCAAACGCCCTGCAGCCTACGCTACTACAGACGTTGAAAAATCCCGTCATTTTAGTATTTAACTGAAATCATTCAATAGCTTCATTACAGCATACACACATTACTTTCGGACAGTTGTTGGTATTTTAAGCAATATATGAGGTAAATTCCCTGTTTTGGGTTGACGCATGACAACTTACTAGCGTAAAAAGATAAAAGTTCACACTCCTTTTCTCTGCTCCACTGCCGCTGAGAGGCCGCCATCTTGTTTGAATTTTTTCTGAAATCTCCGAACCGCTCACGTGATCGGCTCCTAACATTCTGATTGGAGGATCTCAAAAAATTGCCCACGACTGATCTAACGTATCCAGATATATATTTGTTGCTCATTCTCAGTGGGAAAGTGCCCAAGCAACGTTGCTCGGCAACATTGCCCAGCAACATTGCTCAAAAAGTCGCCCCGTGTATCATCACCTTAAGAGGGCGGAGCTTCAAGAGCTCGTTCTCTCCTGTCAGGAGTCAGTTGGGACGCACTATAATGTCAGAAACTGCGAATATATGCTGCATGGAGATAGAACAAGTATAGTTTAGTTTAATTACGGTTATAACTTATATTGTCTTCTTGTTTTTATCCACTATATTAGTACAAGCCAGTTTACCGATGAGATTTATAACGTTTATTGTACTTCACACAAAATATGAAGCGTCTATTTTCACTCTAGAAAACAACTGTAAGAGCTTAATAAAACACAGTACAAGTGTGCATTAAAATATTATCCATAAACTCTCTCTCTCGCTTGCATTATCATCAAGATACACAGCGAAGTACACAGAAACACTCATTACAACTAACAGTAAACAAATATATGAAGACCTTATGCTTTTTCAGGTGGTGCTTGATAAACTGGTAAACTTTATATCTGTAAATCAACTCAGATGAACTGTAATAAAGTGCTCACACCTTCATTACTGCCATATCCAGTATCACTCTGGAGACTGTATGTTTTGTATTGTCCCTTTGTATTGACATTCGTTCACAAAGAAGTCCGGTGTGAAATGATTCGCACAGACATAAACGAATTTCGGTAGAGTTGAGGGAGCATTTTCTTTGAAAACAAAATGATCCACCTCGTCTTCAGCGGCTCAGATTTAGGGAGTATATGGAGAGAGCTATGTGGATTAATCCATCCAGCTACAGAGCTCCTAAAACGCTTGGGAGACATTCTCATCAGTGCAGCAATGGTGGACTGTGTACAATTGGCTGTGAACTCGCTCAGGGTGGTTCTATGTTAAAACGGCAGTGTCTGTCAACATTCGTGGACGGGGCCTGCGGCTAATGTGATCTGGAAACGGCTTGTTCTGAGACTCTGCTTATGATTTATGGGGATTAAAAAAAAAGAAGTGGCTGGATTTTTATCATTATAGGTTGGTTGTGTACACACACTGCCAACACACATTTACGTCCAAACACCACAAAATTCTGGTCAGTATCGATAAGCTTATCATTACTGTAGTGCAGTGGTCGCCAACCCGTCGATCACGATCGACTGGTCGATCTTTATCACTGTTCCAGTAGCTCGCGAAAATAACAGTACAAATATGAGTACAAAAATACATTACATTTCTCCAGTCTTTGTACTGTATTTTTGTATTTATTTTTATGTTATTTTCTGGAGCTGCTGGGACAGACAGATAAAGGTAAATAGCCCACATTATGTCTGAGTCTGTAAACGGCCGTTAACAAGAGTCCAGAGATGCTGAAGACGGATGCGAAGGAGCAGCTCACTGTTCAGGATGCTCGAAATATAGGAAGAAAATATAAATATTGAATTGGGGGTGAAGGATTATGAATTCATCTCTAAAAGGAGATCAGTCTTAAGGAAGATTTCGATGGCAATGGCATTTTATTTTCCTCTTACCTCAGAATAAAGTAGCTAATTATTAGCACATTTCAGCTTTGTTTACAGCGGTAACCAAGGAAATGCTGTATCACTGCTGCTCCATAAGCGCCACCTGCTGTCAGAGAGTGAATCTGCGTCTCACTCAGCCTGCTGTTTTTGTTTCATGCTTTTTTTTGTGTGTGTAGCATTTATAATTTCACAAAGATAAAGTCAGACCGTTCTGTTTTTGCTTTAAATCTTTAAATTAAATCTAATTCAAATAAAAAACAACTGCTCATGCAACGTGTGTAGCATCTTTGTTTGGATTGTGATTAAAAAGCAGTGGTTCCCTCTAATTTGAAATGGCTATGTATTTTTGTTTATTATAATAATATTAATAATAAATATCTGCAACCAGTATCAGAATCTGCCAATTTGCTTGTAAAAATAAAAAAATAAATCAGAATCTACATTGACCACTAAAAAAATACTAAATACAATCTGGGCTGTCTTTTTCTATCAAGTAGATCTTGTCTTTCAAAAAGGTCGAGGTCAGGGATCTTGGGCTTAAAAAGGTTGGTGACCACTGCTGTAGTGTTATGGCAGATAAATAACCGATACATTACCGATATTAAAATGTTATACTATTTTGTCAAAATAAATTCATAGTAAAAAAGTCAATTGAAAAAAAAAAAAAGAATTTAGGTATGACAAAACTATAATGTACAACATAAAAAATTAATTTTGAGATTTGCTAAATATTTTATTTAACAATGCTATTAAAATAGTAGTGTTTTAAATTATTAACTTTAAACAAGTGTTATATGACAGCAAAGGCCAATTAAATGTAAAAATAGGAGAAATGAGCAAGCACAATTAAATATCCAATATCGATAAATACTGATAAATAAAAACAATGAATATCTAATATCTATAATAGCTGATAACCGATTTTGTTCTAATATATAATGTGTATCCCTAAATGTAATCATACTGTAACATTCAGATCTGAAACTTCCTCCCCTGTCCAAAAAGTACATTTATTAAAATAAGCTGCAAAAACAACTCATTCTGATCTTAGTGGCGTGACTCTGAGTGGCGTGATGTGATGCGTCAAAAGATAATAGAACCCATTATAATCAGTGATGCTGACTACACTGGATGTGCCGTGACATGACAAATCCCTGACGGTAAACCGATGCCTCGTTCTATTTATGACGTACTCCAAACACTCACGATACATCTCATAGGAAGGACAAATGGATTTGCAACGGTCGCTTTGTTGTGTACAGTGTAGACAGCTTCTAGCTTCTAACGGTCGTGTCCGGTGTAGACACGGTGTTAGGCTTTGCTAAGATGCTGTTACTGAAGGAAGGGGCAGTGCAAAATAAATTGGACCTGACGGCAAGCCTGTGACCTGTAAGTAAATGTAACCGAAGAGGGCATATATATATATATAGATGCCTGAAAGCAAGGCGGCAAAACAAGTGTGTTTAATACTTAAGGGTCTGAGAGAGGGTGAAAAATGGTCATGAAAAACTAAATAATTTATATTTTTTGATGCAAGAAACCCTGACTAACCTTATCAGTGGGCCTCAGGGGAGAAAAAAAATGCCTCTTTAAAGCCCTTCTGAAGAAAAGTGTCTGAGGAGGTTTTATAAACTCAATTACTACTACTACAAATAACATTAATATAAATCACAAAATGGCATTAGCCAGAATTCCTGAGCACTTACCTGACAGACCACAGGAAACTGAGAGTTCCGTACGTGCAGTCCATCGATTCCCAGAGGAAAAACAGCAGCCAGAGCCATCATACAGCCGACTGCCGTCATGTTATTCAGGTAAGGCTGGGAGTTTTGAATGTACCTTTAACATATGGACATACATATTGCTGAATCTGCAAAATGCAGATGTTTGCAAAGACATGTATGTTAAAACAACAGGTTCATACGTGGAACAGATATTTCCAAATACACAAGTAGTGTGGTAGTGCCATCACTCTAGACTAGGAGAAATGCCTTAAATGATTGCATAATAATGTCATGTTTAACAGTCAGGTTATTTAATTTTTTTCTAGTGATTTAGTATGTGATTAAGAGCTGTTTAATTCATAAAATTTAACCAAACCAAAAATTTAATTAAAAAAAAAATGAATTCATTAAAACTAAATACATAAAATGACCTCATGATGGGAACCCCTAAAAGGTTCTATACAGAACCTTTTGTTCTATGTGTGGTATTGTGATACAAATATATATATATATATATATATATATATATATATATATATATATATATATATATATATATAAAGAGTTTGGTTCCAAAACGCGATAAACGGCATTTTAAAAAAAAATTAGTTTCCGCCAAAATCAGTATTGTACGGAAGAGGATTAGGGCCAAGCAATAATAAAAAAATAAAACCATCTCGGGATTAAAGTTGTTAAATTTTGAGAAAAAACTCATTAAATTTCGAGAAAAAAGTTGAAATAAAATGTTGAGAATAAACTCATTAAATTACGAGAAAAAAATGGTTAGATTATGAGAACAAATTCGTTAAATTATGAGAAAAAAAGTCGTTAAATTTTGAGAAAAAAAAGTTGAGATAAAATGTTGAGAATAAAGTCATTAAATTACAAGAAAAAAGCTGTTAAATTATGAGAACAAATTCGTAATTTAACGAATTTGTTCTCGTAATTTAACGACTTTTTTCTCATAATTTAATGTTTATTCTCAACATTTTATCTCGACTTTTTTCTTGAAATTTAACGAGTTTTTTTCTCGTAATTTAATGAGTTTATTCTCAACATTTTATCTCAACCTTTTTCTAGAAATTTAACGAGTTTTTTCTCGAAATTTAACAAATTTAATCTCGAGATGTTTCTTTTTTTTATTATTGCTTGGCCCTAATCCTCTTCCGTAGTATTTTATCTGGTCGATATTGAAAAGTCATTTATTAATTTTGTGCAAAATGCGATATCCGTCATGTTATTCTGTCATGTTTTCTCCCTTTCTTTCCAAAACGCGACAAACGCTAATCTCCTTTCTCTGCAGAATGTGATATATCCATTCAACCAATCAAAGCGAACCATTCCACGCACTAAACAGTAATTGCGGTGCTCTGAATACAGCCGGCTTCCTAGTTTTCCTTACTTTGTGATCAACAAAAACAGAAAAATTAATAGTTTTGATGGCATTGATAAACCTGTGGTGGTTTCTGCGGTGGGTAAGAAACGTAAGTCATCGAAATGCAATCATTTACGTAAGGAAATTAAGAAGATGAGGCACTCGAGTCGAGAGGAGGAAAACTGCTGGCTGTTGCTTGTTCCACGACAGCATCAAACTTCTGTCACGGTCACCAAAACTGAATCACGGACAGTTTTTAAAAGCCGTTTTTAATACCAATGTACTCGGCAAATGTGTTTATTTGAACCGTGCGGTGGCGCCAGATACTCTTTAATCGGTAATGACAAATGGAGACATAATTCATTTATAACATTAACAAGATGACTCGTTGAATTCATTTTGGGAGCGACGGCTGAATATTTTTAATAAAATGCCTGTATATAAGATTAGTATTGACAAAGTTCAGAGGCTGTCATATATGTGAATCAACTTACTTTGCTCTGTAATTTCAATAAGACAAATCAATTTTATATTGATGGATTAATTGCATTTTGAAAAGAAAAAAAAAAACGTGTCATGGACTTATTGCATTTTGGGGAAAAAATGATACGTTTTTATACCAAACCTTTTAAAATCAAAATGTAGATTTGAATTTTTTATGTTTTTATAACCACAAGATGCTATGTGAAAGTTTGAAACAGAAAATAGTGGTTTTGATCTTGACACTTTCTTGGTAAAGAAAACAAAGTTATTGCGTTTTGGAACCAATCTCTTCATATAGTCTAGAATGATTTAGTCTAGTACTTTCTGGTAATTTTTGCTAGTGTAGTGAACTCACATTCAGCTAATTCAGATAATCTCTCACAGTGGAATAGTACTTAGACTCCCGTGTCTTATCATCACACAAAGAAACATGCAGATTCATTGATGCACTCACACATTTACCCACACGCACGACAAGATTTGTAAGAGTTCAGGGTATTAGCTTAAGCTGTCTGTTGAGAAAATCTAGTTGAAAGTTTAAGTGTCAATAAGATAAAAAGACTGAAACACACATTAGTCCAAATATATCTGTATATGTGTGTATTGCTATTGCTATTCATAATGCATCAGCCTGTTTGAGTCCAGTGTGTTTCTACACAGACAGAATGCATAAATGTGTGAATGTGAGGAGATTAAGAAGATGAAAACACCAGATAACTGCATGCATGTAACATGCTGCACTGTACTCACACATGGGTACGCAATATAAACGCACACATGCCTGCAAGCAGGAGTATACGGCTAAACATACCTGACGTTGCTGTTGTAAATGTTAAAGGTGAGGCAAACGATCCCCATTAAAATGCCCAAGCCAGCGAAAACAGAAACTGAGACGAAGAGTTTTTGTGACAAATATCTAAACTTCTGAATCACCACTGTCTGATCAGCAGGTGGGCCAGAGCCTGGAGGGAAAAAAATGAGGCTTTTTAGTAGTATATTATTTTATATTATACTAAAAATAACTTGGCAACACTTTCATGAATAACATAAAAAATAAAGATTTCTAAATAAGGATTTTTGCCCTCATTAACCCTTTAGAACCTAAAGCTAAAATAGCCCGTTTTCACATATAATGGGTTTTTTTTATTATAAAATTCTCTAACAATGTGCTATCTTCAAGTGCAAGGTGTCATTTTTTTCAGAAAACAACTGGCTTTCAATAAATTACAGTTATTGACCATTAATGTATATGGTGAGTTTGTAAATAGAATTTAAATAGATGAAAATAAAAAAAATAATAATACATTTTCTGATTTTTATTTAGAAAAAAAAGAGAAAAATGATGATCGAAAGAATCTAACACTTCAAACTTCAAAAATTCAACTATATTACATATATACAAGTCATTTTGTGACACTTGGGTGCACAGTTTTCATTCAGGAGAATTTTTTTTATATATATACTACATATGCACGCATCGGCACACATACATTTACCGCACGGACACATTATACAGATGCACACAGCAAATGCGAAATGTGAGTCTCACTTAGACTCCTCCCATGTCTTATCAAAAATCATCCCAATTGACTGTGTACTCCTTCACCATGTTTTTGTTTGTTTCTTCTATTATTTATGCGATTCAAAACTCCCTAAACTGCCGCGCTCCATATCTCTCCGTTCAAATTTTCCTTCAACCCGCTCTCCCCGAAAGCGGCTGCCATTTGTGGACAGAAGGCACGAAATTACCGTAATAACCCTTATATCTACTGTCTGCAGCAATCTGAATTATTACGATGGCGCAAACGGTTCAAGAGTTACGGTAACATGAATACAGCTTGGTTGGGTGTGTCGCCGATGACACATCCGGTTTTAAAGGGTTAAACAGATCCAGTAGAGAAAAGACAAGAAATCATTAGGGAATGAGTAAGAGGGAAGGGGATTGGAGCACGATGCAAGTCCGACTCAAACCTCCATTTCCCACATGAGCACCATGACCTGCATGTAGCTAGTAGCATCACAGCTACAAAATTAAAAATATTGTTATACATATTCACATTTGCATGTATATGAACTACTCATCTTTTAAGCCAATGCTGCTATTGCTAACTAAATCTATTAAAATCATTTTTGTTAACTAAAATAAAGCTGCAATAAAATAAAATATAAATATTAGATGAAAAACTTGTTGAAGTACTAAAAAAAAACAAATTTAAAAATAATTTAAAGCTAAATATAAATATTAAAAAACGACTAAAAACAACAAAAGTACATTAAAAATGACTAAAACTGAAAATATAAAATAAGTCAAAATATGAACAAAAACTACAATAAAACAATCATTACTAGAGAAGATTTTACTAGAAAATTTCAGTCTTTCTACTTCAAAATGTCAATGAGTGAAAGTTATTTGAAAGTAAAATTTTCAGCATTTTTTTTCTGTGTATAAAAGTATATAAAAATACTAAAATGGTTAAGCTTATATAATATTTGCTATTTACTTATAATTTATGTAATGATCATGTATATTTAATAACGAAACAACTGAGCAAGAGAAAGAAAAGGAGAGCAGCTCTGAACTGTTGTTCTCTGAGCCAGTTATGAGTCACTTTACCTCCCTCTCAGCCTCCATTTCTCTCTCTCTCTCTCTTATGATAAACTGGCTGAATTGAAGTCTGCAGAGAGAGCGATAGCTATCGAATTTCACCTCACTGCCATTTGACTAAAGCTTCTCCCCCTCTGGTCTCTGTGAAGCGATACCATCACAGACTGTTTCACTGCCTCCAGACGGGTAATCGGCAGGCCATTTAGCAACAACAAAAGACGACAGGGTGCATTTGTGGTCATCTTCCTACAACGGGTGGGCTGCACACAAGATGTATAGAGTCACATTCTTTTGTGAGTGACAAATTGTCTGGGGACCACACAGCTTGAAACATCTATCTCTAGAGCTGATGGTTTTTTATGAAGCCCAGGGCCTCAAGCTCGACAGGACTTGTAGTGCCCATGCGGCCCCACCGGAACCCCTCGCCAGAGCATCTGATAAGCGCAGCGGCTGTCAGTCTTAATTAGAGGTTCACATAAAGCCATCTCCCTCGTGGATCTCCCCGATATTGATTAAAGGAGAGTGGGAGATCCAACTGAACACAACTGCTCGGGGGAGAAAATGGCCAACAGACAGATTCTGGGATGCTGGGAAACAGCGTGGAGCAGCACTGATGCTGGAACAATCTTAAGAGATAGACCCAGGATGTGATATGGCACGACACACGAGTTTAAGTGGTTTGTGGAAATAGAAAGTGGTTGCTATGGTGTTTCAGGTCAGAATGTTAACGTTGCAGTGTTGCTATGGAGTTAAAATTAACTTGCGATCTGTGAGGAGCTGCAATCCTTGTGGAGCTGAGTGAACGCATTTACTTGCAGCTCATTGTTTTGATTGGATAATACAATTCATAGATATTAACAGTCAATTGGGTGTTGACTGTACATGAAAAGGGGTTGGCAACCCATTTACAGCCATAAAGTGGCATATTTCAGAGTAAAATTGGAATTGATTAGATTGCAAAAGAAGGTGATGAAAAATAAAAAAGCTTGGTGAAAAGGAAAGTCATATTAGAAGCAGTTCAATATTATTCAAATCAAATATTTTGTCATGCGCTGATAAATCATGCACCAGGAATTAACAACGTTAACAAAGTTTGATTTCATTTAGATGCCTCTAAAGCAATTTAGGTCAACAGCGAATGTGTGACGAATGTAAATGGCTGTAAATGTGTGAGTTCGTATGTATTCAGCGGGCTAGAGAGCTTGTGCTGTTTAATACCTCTCCCTGTCCTTGATGGTAGAATCGGGACAGTATGTTGCCATGACGACCAAGACCCATAATGGTTGCTACAGCGATGAGAGAACAAGGCGCAGATGCAGTGGTTGTCAGGGGCGACCGGGGAGAGTGAGAGAGAACGAGCGAGGCCAGTGAAGTGGATGGGTAACAGCAAGAAACAATTGAACCTAAAGATTCAACCGATCCCATTCAGCTGGGAGATGAAGGATGTAACCTTCAATTTGCAGAGCGTACGGACGAGAGATGTAGATAGAGAGTGAGAAAATCGCAAGCGATCGGTCAACACGTGGCATCCAATCTGGAGCAAAGTCACCTCTCCTTCAAGAGGCCTTTATTTCAGCACATCACAGCACTGATTATTTTTAGCTCCACACCGCTGCCGTCTCCCTGGAATACGCTGTCCAGGAGCGCCAGTGACCATGGCGGCAAGGTGAAAAGTTGGGCGGTGATGGGTGGCGTTTGTGCGTACATTTCCAGATGGCACAACACCGCCTCAAGGGTCATCTGTCGCCATTTACTGAACCCTTCTAACTTTGATGATCTTGCATTCCTGTTCACCTAGTCATGATCAAAGACGCAGGATGACCTTTCACCTCGCCGGCAGACTCCCAGTCTGGCACAGTCAAGGGTTGCTGTTAAAGCGTTGACCTCGAAAGAGATCTATCATCGACAACTAATGCAGAAGTTAAAGGTGCCAGACTGTGTGAGCCACCTGGGGTGTACGACAATTCTGCGGGCACTATTCCCAGCTGCAAGCTGGGTAAATAAATGAAAAACAGGTTCCATCACAAGGCCCCCGATGCGGCTTGTGAAAATCGCAATTAGCGCATTTCGCAATACCTACGTGCTACAGTTGCCATGGTGCTCTCTGCTTCAGTGAGTTTTTAATAAGCTAATAAGCAAGTTCAAAACAGAGTAAGCCCACAGAGAGCACATCTAGGGAAATGTCTAGGCATAGAAATGGTCATATAATGAGCACGGTGATGTGGAATCGTACCGCCAATATTATAAACCAGCAAACCCAGGCCGCTATCACAGAGCTCAAGGATGCTTTTCAAAAGCAAAAGCTCCGTGCAGAGCCCATGAGGGTTTAAATAACAGGCAAAGACAATCAGCTGAGGCACATGATGTCGCCTGTGCTGATTGGATGATTTGAACTCGTCCAGTCAAGGTTAGCACGTGCTTGGAGGCAGCTGGGGAACAGCCTGGGCTGCTTCTGATTTGTGTTGTTTTCAGCTGTCAGTTGGCATCTTCTCAGTGCACCATCAGCAACACTGAGCGTGAACTGGTCATCAAATACAATTAAAAAGATTAAATGAAACCATCACTCATTCTATATTGCACGCAATTTTTATCAGTGCGCTTGCTCAATTTATGATTGGAATTAACTCCTGGCGGTTTTCTAATGGCATTCATTTGTCTTTTTTTTTTTTTGTAGAGCCATGCAGAGCTTCCGCAGTGCTGCTGCCCTCACGGACAGAATGCTAAACAGAATTTGACTGACTGATTGATTAATGTCCCGTAGCAGTCTGTCGTCCACGGTTCTCGTCGTTTTGGGGGCGGGGCCTAGAATGTGCAACTGTGACACTTGGAGAGACGCAGAAGAATGGTGAGAGTAATAATGTGAGTGATTGTGTGAGAGGAGGTTTAAAACAGAGAAGAGTGCTTCAGACAGTGATAAACAAGAACATATATGGGAGATGAGAGAGACAAATGTGTACTCACCTATCCACCTGTCATTCCCATACCAAGAGAGATTGCCTTTGGTCATATCATAGTATCCAATCTTTTTGTAGCTTCCTCCTGCCGAGAGAAAGGGAGAGAGTGCAACTGAGAAACAGTTTAAAGTCAACATCAAATGGCATTCGTAAAACATTTTTCCTCTATAATGTGGCATGTTTTTGAAATAGGATATTTAAGGAGAAGTAATGTTTATGCATTGGAAATTTTATGCAAATGAGCAGAGATGCAAAGTGGTGACTACCAGTGGGAGTGCAGGTTGACCCCATTAACATGCACTTAAGAAAATGGTTTGTTTCAGCTTTTAAAAACATCATGTAAATATGAACAACATTTTTACTTATATCGCTTAGTAAACCCCAAAAAGATATTTTTTATATTCTCTGATCATCCAGCCACAAGAGTTAAATAATTCTTATCCATATGAATTGCACAGTTTATTCCAAGTCTCTGAAGAGGCACAATTGCTTTATACTATGAACAGATTTAATTTAGCCTTTTATTCACATATAATTATTGATCAGCACATATGTAAAGAGCACATCAAATTGCTATTGTATTTTTTGATGTGCTCTATGTATGTTTGTTGATTAATGTTCATATCTGAATAAAAGACTAATCAAATCTGTTCATCATATAAAAGCCACCATATCTCTGCAGAAGACTTGGATTCATATGGTTACTTTTACATGCTCTTTATGAACTTTTTGAAGCTTGAAAATTTGTGATTGTGTGGAATTTGTGATTGTGTGGAATTTCAGTGGATTAACAATGATGAGAGAATATTAAAAATATCTTCATTTGTATTCCGAAGATTGTATGGGTTTGGAACGACATGAGGGTGAGTAAATGAAAATTAAACATTCATCATGACCATGCTGTCAGTGTAAACAGGGCTTCACTGTTCTCTTCATTTTGAGTCAAACTTGTGGATTGGTGTCAGATTTTTAGAACTTCTTTGACCAGTGGAGTCCAATTCACAACAATAAGTCACTTGTTTACATCTGATTTGTGAGTATTTTTCACTGTTGACAAAGAACCAACTCTTTAAAGTCATGAATCATTTGTTTGTGAATCAGATTAGTCATACTGAATTTGTTGTTGTTGCATGAAGACCCAAAAGTACAACTCAAAAGAAAGCTGTCTATTTATTGTCTTTATTTATTGTTTCTCTTTAAAGCTGCAGTCCGTAAGTTTCACCTCTTTGTCGCCATCTCTGTTTGAAACCTGAAATTGCAGCTATTTTCGTAATTATCATCTTTACGTGGGTTGTGCATCAGCACGGCTCTTCAGCGCAGATTAATCTAATGTTTTGAGGAGAATGTGTGGCTGTCAGTCACCAAAATGTCATCTGAACATATAAGTAACTAATCTGCCACTTCTGTTCTGACCAACTGAGGGGAAAAAAGCATTACAATAAATCGCGCTACCAAAGGTGATTAAATCCAATGATCGCTTTGCTCATATCACATCAAACCATGCAAATTATTATTATTGTTATACTTTGTTCTCAAATTGTTAATATTAACAACATCAGCATTGCGTGACTGTGTATTTAGTGTGTATTAGCGTTACCTGTAGATTTCAATTTCTGTACAGTCTAATCTCTTGTATTACATAGGAATATGTAATACAAAAGTAAACAGGGAAAAATCAGATTTCGCATTGGCTTTAGGTGATGAAAGGAAGGAGGGGAAAACAGATCAAATGAAAGTCTGAGAAGGAGGAACAAAGGAAAGAGAAATGTCACTACACATTGCTGTAAATCAATACTGTGAGGCTGGATCAGATTTTGGGCAGCCTTTAGAGACCAAACAACACTTGGATTAGACAAACAGACTGAAAACAGATCTATCATCAATCCTTATTTTCCACCAGGCGTATCAGCTGAGCTTTAAATGAGAATGCACAACAGGGTTGCTCTCCCCTAAAATCAGCTTTATAGAAAGCGCTGTAATTGCGTACCACCGTATCAGCGGTGCTTGAGTGAGAACCGTAAGACAGAGGAATTTATCTTCTATTACGTTCTCCCCCTCTTGCTCCATTTCTCCATTTTCTTTCATGCACGCCCTCACTCTCCTTCTCAAACGCACACTGGCGGGCAACAAAGATCTGTGCAGGGCTCTGAGGGCCTCCACCCCCAAACACAACAAGAAATTAGCTTAAGTGAGAACTATTATAATTATCAGGTGATCATTAAGCATAATTACTCCAGGCAGCTTGGGCTTCCCCCGGGGAGACTTGAAAAAGAGGGAAAGGAGACAGAGAGAGGAAGAAAGAAAGGCTCTGGAAGCGCTGTACAATACAGGCATGAGAAGGAATGCCGAAAAAACTAATTTCCACAGTTAAGATAGTATTTTCTTAGCTTGCTTTGGTCTCTCCCTGTAGATCTTCCTGCAGTTTCATTCTGAAATCAATTTCATCCAGTTAAGGACTCAACACTAATAAGCCTGATGCTAAACTCGTGATAAAGGCAACAAGTTACTTTTTAATGGTGGGCCCAATAAAACCACATTTAGTGGTGCTTGCAAAGGCAAACTTCACCATTATCATTGCATAATTTGAACTTCTAGGTCACTATAGCAACAACACAACAACAACCTGGCAAACACCCACATTATCATAGCATCGTGGAGGTAGCTTTCGCATTGGCTTGGCAATGTCTTTTTTATGTCTAGCAACACCTATTTCTGCATGGGCAAGCATCATTCACATTTTGGTAGACTCTTTTGATTTTGAAACAGTAAATAACCACCTAACAATGCCCTAGCAACCACCTATAAACAGCACAACAACACCCTGGTAACTACCTACATTAGGATTATCTAGGAAAACTTTACATGGGCAAGTATCACTCACATTTTGGTGTTTTTTTTTTTTTTTTTTTTTTTGGGACAGTAAATAACCACGTAGCAATGCCCTAGCAACCACCTTGCAAAATCTTAGCAACAGCATAACAATACCACCCACATCACACTAACATTTTAGAGGTGGCTTTTGGGTTATGGTGGGTTTTTTTTTTTTACATTTTGGGACAGAAAATAACCACCTAGAAAGGCCCTAGCAACACCTTAGCAACAGCACAACAACACCCAAGCAACTTCCTACAGTAACCCTGCACTGTGGAGGTAACTTTTTCATGGGCAAGCATCACTCACAATTTTGGTGGACTCTTTTGACTTAGACCAGTAAACAACAACCTAGCAATGCCCTAAAAATGGCTAGCAAAAATTTAGCAACAGCACAACAACGCCCTGGCAACTCCATACATTAATTTAGCGTTGTGGAGGTAAGTTTTTCATGGGCAAGCTTCAGTCACATTTTGGTGAGGTTTTTTGATTTGGTCCAGGAAGTAACAGCTTAAAAACCACACAGAACACCCTAGCAATTACATAGCAACACTTTAGCAGTTGCACTATAATGGGAGCAACCTAGAACGCTGTAGAAGAGTGGCAGCGAGTTCTAGAGGGGCAACCACTCATATTATCTTCAGAAAATGCTAAAATGTAGTTCTATTTTTTATTGTGTCAAACAAAGAGGGATTGACGTAGGATCTGGGCACCGACAGAGGCACAAAGAGATGTGACAGATTGAACAGGGGAACACAGGCGCACTGATCAAAAAGACAGCTTCTGAAATGACGCCAATACAAAGACCAAAAACAAACGACAGAAGAGAGAAAAGGATCCAATCTGCGTGCGAGAGCCGAGGTTGCAGTCACAATACACTTGTCATTCGAAGAGGTTAACAAGCAAATGAAAGGAGAGATGGCCCCTGTCACTACATCGGGAATTGCGTGTGAAGTTCAAATGGAATACTTAAGTCTGGAAATACGGCTGTATGGAATGTGGCTTCCATTGGTATTCCAGATGCTGCTTGTATAAACGTTTCTTTCCAAAAGACGGTATTGAAATTGACCAGTCATTATTACAGGGCTTGCCTTGTTAGACTTTCAATCCCACAACACTGATCTCTTCAAAGAAGCTCTAAACATCTGTGAGTGAGGCCTTGGATTCTTGTTAACCTGTCTGACCTTTGCCAGAATAGGCCAAATGACCAATCTGGCCACACTGCCATATTCATGAAGAGTTGTAGTAGCTTCAAACCACTTTTTATTTAGCAATAATGGAGGTCACTGTGCTCCTGTGAGCCTTTAATACCATCAATTTTTTACACTGGAATCCACATTTATACATCGACACAACTCTATATCAGAGGTTTATGGAGAGATATTTGAACCCGGTGCAGACTGTGCTCTGTCATGCACTGTGAACTCTGGGACTTCATATAGTCAATGTCCATAGTCAGCTATGTTGGTGAACAGTCAGTTACATGCAGCATTTCACGCATGAGGGCACCTCCTAAGGAAATTGGTTTGAGGTTTCATACAGGCACCATAATGCATTTAATGACTACAGTACTTATGTCTCAGTAGAAAATCATATGTGGCCATTTATAAATGAATTTACTTCTTTAAACTGTACCATCAGCCCTGCACACACAGGATTGTGGTAAATTGCAGGCTGAAAAATGCTGCCTACACGGAGGTAAGCAGCCAGCCAGGCACATCCGAATCCAATTTTTGCGTAACATCCCGTCTACTAAGATGCTTTCATCTGGTTGGCTTTTGAAGGCAGAATAGATGTATTCCTTCTTTAATATCCCACAATTCTGCGCATGAGGTTTGGCAGTTGGTGGAAAGAATAAAAATGTCATCTTAAGGAGTAAAATTATTTATAAATGCCCATTTTATCACCATATGACTCAATTTCTACTTAGAAATAAGCATTTTAGAGATTAAATATTTCCTTGGTTATGTTTAAAACTCACTTGAATTTGTTCTTGATCAGAGTTCTCCAGGGCCCACTCAGGGGTGCGTAACAGTACAAACTAAGTGCTTTTTATAAACATTTTGATTTTTAATACTTTATGTCTGTAAACATTAATGTCTGTTCAGTTCCTAACAAATACAATTTATTAGTATTACATCAAATTAAGTGATAAAGAAAAGCAGTTGCATATATTTCACAAAATACAAAAACTCATCTCTGCACCAATAAAATTTCCAACACTTTACATTTTACTATCATGTTATATGTATGTAATATGTTATTAATTTAACTTACAATGGAAAGTTTTCCTAGACATGTTGCAAAATCAGGGCAAATCAATTGTACTGTGCTTTGGCATTTTTCAGACCTGGGACAGTCTATGGACAGTTTATATGTGTATAATAATTATAGTTAAATGGTAAGAGGAAATTATATTATATAGGGATCCTTCGAATATTGTGTTGGAAAGTGAGGGGCCTTCAATTAAATTCACATTTAGGCTCCGTTTACACTAGTGCGTTTTCATTATAAAACGGCGCTTTAAAGTGGAAAAACGATCCTCGTCTACACTGACGTTTCCACAGCATTTCAGAAACAATCTCCGTCTACACTACACGACCGAAAACGCACTGGGCATGTGCGTACAAGTGTAAACAGTTGCCTCTTGCACATGCAGGTAGCTGCAGTATTAAAAAAATGCAGAGTTTAACTGCACAATGCCTGCTAAAAAGGACAAAAAGCCAGCAAAGATTGCTGTTCAGTGTAAACAATGTTATTGTTTCAACAGTCGTCAAGGGTACGCAGAGCGAACGTGGGCAGCCATGCCATCGTTTTTGAAAGTCTCAGTTTTTGTCCGTTTTAGTTTGAAAACCCTGGCATTTTCAAACTAAAATGGGCTCTGCAACATTTTAGTAAGTCTCCATTTTCGAGGGTTGAAAACAATGGAGTAGTGTAAACGATAGACGTAACCGTAGCTACGGTTATGCAAAAGTTATGCATTTTAAAATGAAAACACAGTAGTGTAAATGGGGCCTTAATTGTATAGAGCTTTTCACAATATATATCATTTCAAAGCAGCTTTACAAAAAATGCATGTCAACAATACAATTTAGAGTAATCTGTTATCAGAGGTGACTTCGTCCAAGTTATGTAATTTAAGAAATGTACATATACAAATCACGCAGTTAGCTAACAATGTATTAATTTAAACAATGTATTAATTTAAGGCAGAAACAATGAGCTCATTGAACTAATGAATACCTTCATGTCAAAAGGGTTGAGATCAACTCTAGATCCTTAGACATGATGTAATGGTGCCTTCAAAGCCTGTCTGAAAGCAGTTTCCTCAGGAACTCAATTCCAGTATCATAAGAAAGATTCTGATTACATATGCAAATTAGCAATTTTGGTGTTTAATTTTTAATACACGCCTACAAACTCAATGAATCAGACCCTAATGGAACAATATGCTCTAGACAGATGAGACAAAGGTAGAGCTGTTTGGCCAGACATGAGAAAACCAAAAATTGCTTTGACTGCTTTGATAAAAAGACCCTCACAGCAACTGTAAAGTGTGCTGGTGGAAGCTTTTTTGGTTTAGGGTTACTTGCTGCCTCAGGGCCTGTCAGCTTGGCATCACAGGGTAAACCATGAATCCCACATTGTACCAGATGACTAGACCATGTGAGACCATCTTGTCAAAAAGTTAAAGTTGAAATGTAGACATGTACAAAACAGACTTTGCAATAAAATGACTCAAAACCCTCAGGCAAAACCACAAAAATAGTCTCTAAAAAAGAAGAAATGTTGTGCTATCGATTGGAAAAGTCAAATCCAAGACCTCATATTAAGTGGTGAGGAGACTTGAAACAGAATGTACAAGCAAAAAGCACACAGTCAAAGGCTCTGCATGGAATATAAAGCAACCATTGTTAATGTAAGACACAGATACACCTAAAACACCTACAACAAGCTACTTCTGCCATAAGTACACTGAAGCAGGTATTTTCTACAAAGAGGACTTCATCTCGCTTCTTCTTGAATTCTAACTTTTGTTCAAAGTGAAATATGCATTTATACTCTTTGAAAAGTTTTACACCTAAATAAATCCATGGCTCTCTGGTCATAAAAGTGACCTAGAAAAGTTTTAAAGAGTGGTGCCATGTTAAGATTACATTAAAAGCTGAGTACTACTTACTAAATCAAAGTTCACAGCATCATTGAACACTTTTACAGGCCAAATCATGGGTGACAATTACACCCATAATGGCATCTGAAATCAAATTTAGCTTGGATACGAGAATGGCTTCTTCTGAACCACCATGTATACTGAAATATTCAGTGAATTGTATTAAGTTTTCATGCACATGTAATTTTTTTCTCTTCAATTATTTTTGAGAGTGCATGAGAGCTGAGGAAAAAAAAAATACTGAGCTAAAAAAAACCTAATTCATGCGTCAGTTCTCTGGCTTTGGCAAAATGATTACAGCTCTGGAGTGTTTGAACCCAGGAAAAACAGTGTTTTACCTGACACCTGTGCTACTCTCCAAATGGAGCGAGAACACTGATCGCAGAGTCGTTCATCATTTTAAAATTGAGCAAAAGCAACCATGCATACGGACTACATCTGCTGTCCACACTCACTCGAAAATTACCTTTTATTATATCTGTACCATACAGTTTTCAGGAGAAAATAAATCATGAAATTACTTTTAGTTTGCTCACCTTGCAGTTGCTCAATGAGGGTCCATGCCATTCTGGAGCCCTGGGCATCAAACACCACATGACCCTGATAGAGAATGAGAACATTTTTATAGCTCTGTGTATAATTCTCTCTTAAATTTAGTTGGTTAGCATCAGTGTTATTTTAGTTTTATTTATATGCTATTATGGTATTTATCAATATTTTGAATTAGCTTTTAGATTTTCAGTTTTCATTTTAACTTTAGTTTAACCCTGTAAAACTTTTTTACTGAACCTTTAGACAAATTATAAAGAAAATCTAAGAAAAAAAGTGTATTTTGTTGAGTATCATACATCAGCTTTTATGGCTCATATTGTATGATATAGTAGAATATGGAGATTATACTTGAGGAGGGAAAAAAACAGATGCCCAAACTGAGCAAAATAAATGCAATTTGGTGCAATTGTGGGACTGTATTTATACAGTATGACCAAAAAGTAAGATGAAAGATTATGTCAATCAATGAGATCTCTTTAACAGTATATCAGACTACTTACATAAAATCATATAAATATCAGTTGTCACACTATATCTATATCTCACACTATATAAATGCTTAGTTTTATGATCAAAGCAGTGTTAATTTTGAAAGCAAATTTTGATGTAGTTTTAGTCATAGTCTTTTGACTAAAAAGTTTTAGTCATATTTTAGTCATCTGAATTGTTTTAATTTGTCTAGTTTTAGTCAACTAAATCTATCTTTTCTAATCTTTTCACAAATTTTATATTATTGCAGCACCTCTCTTCCTAGTCTGTCAGTAACACTCTGTTTAGTTCATGTCTCAATAACGCCCCTTCTTCAGAAAAGTGCTCTGATTGGCTGGATCAGTGTGTTGTGATTGTTCAACCACTTCGAGTGTGTTGAATGTCACGCTTTTTATCATAACCATGGGTTTTAACACACTAAAAAGGCAACTCAACGACGACTCACCCCCGATTTTTGCATATGAACTGGGCGGGAATTTAAATGATGAATATAGTGAAATGTATGTTCCCTAGAGAAAAATCAAGACTATAGTTGAGGCATTTCAGGGAGTTCAGAAACAGTGCTTACTGTTATAGAGAATAACTCCATTCAGAGTGACTTTGTGCTTTGTAAATTCAGACCTATTTCGTGCTCAAACAGCAACATTACACACTAAAGATAGTTGAACATGTTAAAAAGCATAATAGGTCCTCTTTAATATTTCTATTTATCTTTATGTAACTTTAGTACTTCAACTTAAACTTTTTTCAGTTATTTGCCAAAATTTTTTAAGCTTAAGTTTTTCATCTAATATTTAGATTTTATTTTATGTCAGCTTTATTTCAATTAATGAAAATGTTACTTTTAAAAGTAAAGCATTAATATTGTTTTACCCTCTAAAAAAGTAACTAATTGGGTTTTTATGGAAAGTAATGTGTTAAAGGGTTAGTTCACCCAAAAATGAAAATTCTGTCATTTATTACTCACCCTCATGCCGTTTCACACCCGTAAAACCTTTGTTCATCTTCGGAACACAAATTAAGATATTTTAGTTGAAATCATGATTCGGATCGCGTGTCAGACTGCCAACGGCTGAAATCACGTGACTTTGGCGCTCCGAACAGCAGATTCGATACACTGATTCATCTGTGCTCCGAATCTTCCTGAAGCAGTGTTTTGTAATCGACCATCACTAAATAAGTCAGGTTTGTTTTTGGTGCTCCAAAAATATTCTCGTTGCTTTATAATATTAATATTGAACCACTGTACTCACATGAACTGATTTAAATATGTTTTTATGGATCTTGAGAGATGAAATGTCATTGCTCCCTATGGAGGCCTCACGGAGCCATCGGATTTCAACAAAAATATCTAAATTTGTGTTCCGAAGATTAACGAAGGTCTTACGGGTGTGGAACGGCATGAGGGTAAGTAATAAATGACAGAATTTTCATTTTTGGGTGAACTAACCCTTCAAGTTACTTTTGCATTACTTTTTCTCATCTGGGCCTGGCTGTTTGTTTGTTTGTTTGTTTTTATAACAACAAAAAGTTCTATTTTTAGCAAATGTAAAGAGACCCTTTCACACCCAAAGTGAAATGAATGAGCCTCAGGCTGAAGGAAATGCAAATTCAAGGCTGTACAGTAGAAGGTGCAGCTCAAAAAAACAAACCTTTCACCTATGCTGCCATTCTAGAATACAGATGAATAAGACTCGAGCAGTAAATGTAAATGTATGCTCACATTTCATCAAGAACTAGTCTAGAATAACCATCATGTTTGTACACAATGCTTCTGCACTCCTGATTTTTCTCAACATGGGGACAAGAGAGGTGTCAGTCAATAAATGGGAAAACAAAGTAACTTGCGTTACTTATTTGAAAAAGTAACTCAGACATTTTGTTGTAAATTTAAAAGTAATGTGTTACTTTACTAGTTACTTGAAAAAAGTAATCTGATTACATAACTCGTGTTACTTGTAATGTGTTACCCCCGACAATGTTTATTATTAATAACAACACTGGTTACTAGTATATTAGTTTTTGCTGTGGTATCACAATTGCATATTACAATTGTGTATCATTAAATTTAACTAGCACTGACTACTGAACCTTTGGTAACCTTAATATCTTCATATCCAATTATTATTTAGCCAACGATGTCACTCACCGAAACGCCTTCGAAGGAGCTAGTGTTGAGGGCACGGTAGATCTCCGCTGTGATGTCCTTGTTATTATAATTAAAGTCTTCCAATCTGCGGCCTTTTGCCTTCAAGGGCCCCACTGTCTTATTGAGCGCCAGAGCCAGGGCCCAAACTGCATCATACGCCAGAGGAGCTTCCTGAAATCCTCCAGTTTCCTCTGGATTCTTCCCACCCAGCTTGGACATCAGCTGTGCTAGGAACTCTTGTGAGGTCTGGATCAAAAGAGAGGACATACGGTATCATCTGGCATGCACATGGATGTGTACGCACATGGCAAAAATTTAGTGCACTAACGAGGGCTTGATGGATTTTAAGCATGACTTCGTTGACCCTATAAAAGGACGGAATTGAAAAAAGTGCCAAGCTTCCGGCAGCGTGAAAGTGAGAGAGAGGTCAAGGTAAGTTACAGTACAGTTCATCACCATGGGAGTGCATCATATAGATGGAGGTACTTTTCTCCTGGGTGTGAAATCTTCATTCACACACACCAGGACCTGAAGCACCAAAAATAAACTCCCGCTTTCACACATACTCTGAAGATGTTCCATGTCATTAAGGGGGTACTGAGTAAAGAAATAGAGTTGGCGCGCTCTTATCGTGGAGGCATACGAAAACCGATTTCCTTGACATTTTTCACACCTTATAGAAACAGCTGAGGCACCTTCCTTGCTTCAAACAGGTGCGTTTTAGGAAATGAGCCAAGCTGCAGATGGGCATCTGGTGATTGCTTGATGCAAATGGACAGTGGAGAACAGCGTGTGTGTGGATAGAAACTACGGCATCAAGAAGCATTTCAGCTCTTTTAAAATTACAGCCTCAAAGTGAGGGACGGTAAAGCGAGGATGAGGGGAACAAATTATGGTGATGTTGAGCCAATTTAGCATGGCCATCTTATCACAAATTGTCCTGTCCAACATGACAGTCTTTTTACGTCAGATGTGAAGCATAGGTGTCTGGATACGTGCCCAGATTGTGCCGGATCCAGGAAAACAGCAGGGACATATGCATGCGAGCCAATTCCCAGCACAGAGCACCGGAGTTGGGTGGGCTCCAGACAGCACCCCCCTGGAGCTCACACCTGTCCATCCAGTGCTCCCAGGGGTACAACAGTTGGACCTGACTGCTCTGACCCCTACGGGACTCTTTGGATTTTCAGATCTGAGAATAGCTAAAGATATAACGGAAGGTTATGGGCTATTCCTAGTGGGAAAAACGTTATCTAACTTGGTTATCTAAACAGAATGAAGCTTGTCTACGCCACACTAATCTGAGGATGATGTCATTGTAAACACTGCAGCATATGGGAACACACAGGACACTGTTGGTTGATTATTATGGGTTTTTCAATGGTCGATGAGGACATGTAAAGAGCAGGATGACTGATGGCCAAAAGATACAGTAGGAATATAACTGTTAAACACTAAAATGTTTTGTGGTTGTTAGCATGTTGCTATGCGGTTGCAGATATGTTTTTCCTTCAATGTAAGCCTATGGATTTTTTCTAGGGCTGACCCCAACTAAAGATTTTTCTGGTCAACTAGTAGTCGTTCAATTTAAGCGATTAGGCGACTAATCACACGTTTATTAATAAACCATATAAATCATAATAAAGAGCCTTTAATGCCTACATAGCCTAATCAGCGTTCAAGCGCACGCAAAAAGTTTGCCACGACGCACTGGCAGAAGTAAGGATTATAAATGCGTCGAAGAAAATCAGCAAGGAGATTGCTTTAACATTTTAATAACTGATTGATAAATAGTGTTTTCTGTATTTTCGGCTACAGTGATGAAGTTGACGATGCTGACTCTGCACTCCGCAGTCGACGTGCCTATATGCACGTTTCATATGGATTACATAACCAGAAAATATTTGTCTTCCATTTGAATTGGTTCTTTTAAAAGTATACATTTTGCTTTCTATAGATATATTTTTCATGTCTGTGTGAGGCAATTTTACACAGAGTTTCGGTTCTTTTTTTTTTGGTGCGCTGAAGTTCACAAAGAGACTAGTCAGAAAGCGCACCCTGCTTGCTTTCATTATTTTACAAAAACACAACATGAGTGCACACAAATAAAGGTGGTCTCTTCACAGACCAAAAATTTGTATTTTAAGTGCAAGTGATCGCACCGGTGCCTCCGTGTTAACTGCAGAAACACTTGAATAGCCCATATTTTTCTAGGTTAACGTTAGAGTGAGAGTCCATGTAAAGTTGCTACTACTTATATGTTTCAGAAGATAAGCCATATTTGAGGTCGATGAATGATAAAGCGTTTGGATGTCCTGCCCAATGTACTGTATTTACCATTTAGACCAGCTGTTAATGATCTGTCCGTCACAGACACTTCCTGTGGATTTTTTTCCTGCAGCTAAGCGACTAATAAAATTTTGGTCGACTTAGTCATTTCTCATCAAATAACGGTTAGTTGACTATTAGGGGTCAGCCCTAATTTTTTACCCCCATTTTATCATCCAACAAGCTAATACTGAATGTCTGATTGCTTCAAAAAGTAATAGCTTCATGATTTAAGATACATTCAAATCCACAGCACAAATGTGCCATGGTCTGGGCCTAGCCATAGGACACAAACTGAGCAATTCTTATATTTAGGAAAGAATCAGGAAATAAACATTCTTCAGGCCCACTCACCAGGTTAGAGGCCCCTCGCACCGTCTCTGGATTGAGCATGACTATCTCAGTGGTCACATGCCCCTCCACAGCTTCTGTCATCTGCTCCACAGTGCAGTTGATGGATGGGTCTTTGATCTTGAACCAGTTGTCAGCGTACCAGCCAATCAGAAACCACACATACTTTTTCCCATACAGCTTCTCCTTATAGACCTGCAGTTAAGTTGTGTGAAACAGGTCGGGTTAGGGAATGACTTGATCAAGAATGAAAAATGAACAGAAACTCCATGTTTCCCCTTTGACATTGACATAGATTAATTACAATCAGCTGGATGGCTGATTACCGACCTCACAAAACACTTTCCTGGCTTCCGTTTCATAAAACAGTCCCACAATGATGCGCGCATCTTGCCGCTGTAGGAGCAGAGTGAGAATTGATGATTAGGACAAAGAAATGAATGCAACAATTTGCAAAAGTCAGTGAATTAGCATGAGAGGGAGGTCCCTTTAGTATTTGAAAGTGCTACTATGCATAACACTGCAGTAATTTTGGTTTGGACAAGCAGTCCAATCAGTGCTACTTTCCCCTCTCAGCGGTGTGCTATATTCCAGGTTACCATGGTTCCTCTGGTGGTACTCCATTAATCTTGTGCACCAAAACTAGGGCGGCACACATGGCAGGCCTTTGCTAAACAGGCAGCCAGGGGCCCAGCCATCACTAGAGAGAACAGGATGGGAGAGGCGGTAGGGCTGGGGGGGGACAGATCATCTGACCCATGTTCCAATTAAAATGATTCTCCTCAAGAATGAGATCCCCACACTGTTGTATTTTTCTCCTGGACTTAAATGATGTCCTTTGGCATGACAGACCCAGGGCTAGCCAATCACAATAAGGGTGCATGTTCCTGTGTTTTTATCTGGAAATGTTTATGGGGGAAACCAAAAGAAAAGAACCACTGTAGTCATGTTGACTATTTTAATGATGTTTTTACTACTTTTCTGGACCTTGAATGTGGTAATTTCTCTCAAAAATCTTGAGATCTTGAGAGATGAAATGTCATTGCTTCCTATGGAGGCCTCACGGAGCCATCGGATTTCATCAAAAATATCTTAATTTGTGTTCCAAAGATGAACGAAGGTCTTATGGGTGTGGAACGACATGAGGGTGAGTACTTAATGACAGAAATTTCATTTTTGGGTGAACTAACCCTTTAAATTATGAACTTATTTAAAATATTTTATAAGTTTAATATTTTTTTTAGAAGGTGGGGTTTATGTTTTTTATATATATTGGAGAATAAATTCTGTCAATATTGGAAAAGTTCAAAAATATTTTTCTTATTCATTGTATTATGTTTATTATTTAGTATTTCTTATAATAATGGAAATTGCAAAAATTAAACATGTAGTAGCAATATGGTAATGAGGATTGGGGGGGGGGTATACCTAACTATCATGGAAATATATTCAATATAATTTATTTTCGATTTTGGGGTGAAATGTGTCCTGGTTGTGTTTTTGTGAGATTCAACCTTATAGACTTCTCTATGTGTGTTTCGCATCTGTCAGAGAATCGTGAGATGTTGTTGAGGAGGGTGCTGATCTGATTGCTCTAACGTGGCACTGACGGGAACACCTGTACTTTGCCATGGCAGTGAGGTCATAAATGAAATGAGTGAAAGTGAAAGCACCTTGAGGTTCTTGACGGCCACAGCAGGATCCGTGAGGAAACTTTGCCTCACACTGATCTCAATGCCTGCCTCCTTCACCCTCTGCTCTAGATCATCCAGAGTCTGAGAAAGAGAGAGAGAGAATGAGATTAAAGAAGAATTGAGAAAGAGAGGGGGGGGGGAGTAAAGAGCATGGAGACAAGAAAAACATTCGCATGATGTCGGGTAGAAAAATCAAGAGACGGGAAAGAATATTATTGCAGCAGAAAGGCAGAGATAAGACAGGCATGGGAACAGAAAAAGAGGGAAGAAAGAAAATTAGAAAGAGACTGGCAGATTTAATTTCCTTTGTTGGGACTTGTTTACTGTTTACTGTCCTGTGTGTACTAATAAAACAAGCGTGTAAATTTTAATACAGTCTGTATGACCTCAGGCTGCAGAGTGCAGGAGGAAACAAAGGAACAGAGTCCAGCCTACATCAGCTACAGCCCACAATCCCAGATCCCAGATGCTGTCTTCTATAGCACACAAGTACATTTTATCTACATAGCATACAAAAATACATGCAATACCCTGAAGTAAACGATGTGCTTCTGAAAACCTCAGTTACGTAAACACAGCCTGTCTGAGTTGCACAATAACAGGCATCAGATATTCGCTGCATATAATTTAACAAGTTCCAGGGACAAGGAATGTGTCTATCCACACTTGAAGTTAATAAATGCTATGTATAATGTGATACAATCTAGCTAAGATGTCAACATAAATCAAAATAAACCCTTTCTACTATCTACAAAATAGACTATGTTTACTTTCTTGTAAAAAGAATATTCCTTGCTCCATAATAAGGTTTCAAAGTCAAGTGGGTTTCGATTTGATAAATAAGCATTTTTGTTCATTCAGAATGATTCAATTTGATTAAATACACAATATAATTGATTTGAATCAATTACAAAATGATTCTCTTAATGCATCTTAGTCAGGAAAAAGAAGGCAAACTAAAAGCTCAAGGCCACATACTGTATGATAATAATGAAGAGAAGCAATATAGATGATTTTAAACTTAAATGCACAAAAAGTCACCAGCTAAACAATAATAAAGTAAATAAAGTAAGTAAAATGTAGAAAATAGAATTGAAAGATAATAAAGAACAATGCATTCAAGTTTTCATGCAGTGAAAGCATTTTATTTTAGTTGAGGTTGTGTAAATGAGATGGCATATTTAGTTATATTTCAAGATCGATGCAAATGGATTTTGCAACAAGAAACAGGGTGAATCTTTACATAAAGGGTGATATTGTGATGAATTAATTATGTGGGAGGAAAAATTATATTTCAATGCTTTTGCATTTTCTTGCTGAACTGTTGCATTCCCCTGAGAAACTTTCCGTTTGCTTGCAAAACTTTTGCATTCACTCACAAAACTTGTGTCCACCTGAAAAACTTAGTGTTCGCCCACAATACGTTTTAATATGAGGTGGGAGGAAAAACTACATTTCAGTATGTTTGTGACCAAACTCAATTAATTAACGCACCGTCTCTTGAGGGAACACGTTTTGCGAGTGAGCACAAATGTTTTGCAAAACAATGCAAAAG
Organism: Megalobrama amblycephala; assembly: GCF_018812025.1. Classification (NCBI taxonomy): domain Eukaryota; kingdom Metazoa; phylum Chordata; class Actinopteri; order Cypriniformes; family Xenocyprididae; genus Megalobrama; species Megalobrama amblycephala. Next base: position 2,831,256 of record NC_063052.1, read on the forward strand.
CGCTGAAACATAATTTTTCTTTCCATCTCAAAATTTTATCCATTACCATACAGGGTCCCTTAGACTCTCAGGGTCTTACATGCCATTTCCAAAGAATGTTGTTTTATAATGTTACATCAAAATGTATAATAACTTAACCCAGCTCTGAAACAACTTTACTTTTTTGCTGATGTCAAAAAGGCTGCTTATGTTTCGACCAAAGACAGCCACACTATTGACTGCAAACTCTGGTATGAACTGCCCACCTGACATGAATTCCCAATGGATGCAATCAAGTCCTGCCCTACATTTTTCTGTCCTCACTGAATATTCTGGTTTACTTGGAAACCACTTAAATGTATAACTATGCAGAGCCGGACTTTGGACCAATAGGATTTCACAGTAGGCGGGGCTACTTAGGAAAACATACAGAAAACAAGCAACGATCATCACTTGTTGCAGATGATTAGGACACCTCCTCCTAAATACTGATCAAAGTATAACAAGTCTTTTATGTTTGACCTCTGTTGTGCAAGATTATCATTGAATAATTATTGCTTTTGAACATCTATACTTGTAAACATCTCACTCACAGAGGTGAAGACCTCGGTGGTCTGCTGGATGGTGGCGATCTTGGTCCACTTCCACTTCTGGAAGAGCTGCACTCGGGTGGGGTTGTGCAATGTGGCTGAGGGGTGCGTGCGGAAGAAGGTGGGGAAACGCTGACGGTTGGATAGAGCTGGTGAACTGGATCCATAGGACAACTGCAAGCAAATGGCAAAAGCACAGTAGAAAGACATTCACACACTGTACAGACACTGAGACTTTGGAAGGAAAATTAGAAACAAGCGAGTCAAGAAAAATGTGCGATAAAATCACCCGCAGGAAAACCAGTGCCCAAGGGGCTAAATTATCTACTGCTGGGTTGATCACAGTTCACTCGGAACAGCTTTATTTAACATTGGGGATTCTATGCGTGCAAAGCTGTAATAAAAAAAGTTAAAATGCAAAACAGAGGTGTAAAATAAAACAAAAAAGAAGTTTTCTGTTTTAACTGCAGCACTGGCATCAGTGAAATCAGATGACAGCAGAGGGTTTTTTAGCTATTTTGCCAATAACTCAATGTCATTCCCAGATGCAGCGAGATGTCGTTGAGTGACAGGTTTGCTGAGGGGGTGGAAAAAGGGAGGGTTTCAAGGCCAGCAGGGGGATATATAGGTCAAAACTCATATGTGAAGAAAAAAAGCTCTCAACAGATATAAAAATAGAGCAGAGCATGAAAAATAAAGAGACTGATTTAAAAAAAAGAAGAAAAAAAGAAGAAGATGAGGCAGTGGGAGTGCACTTCAAAGACGAGCCAAAAGCGAAATAAAATGACATAAATATCTGATCCAAAATTTCTGGAAGCCATTTCACTGATTTCGGGTATTTGAACAAAGTGCAGCATGTTCTGAAATGGGAATGCATTTAGGTAGTTCATCTTAACTGTGGTATTACACTTTTAGTGATCAGACTTGCTGGAGATTTCTGTTTGTGATGAGTCATATTGAAGCCATCATTACCAAATGCAGGGGACTACAGGTATGTTCACCTCCTTTAATGCAATTAATCCTGCCCCCTGATGAGTGCATACAGTTTGTACACATCCTGTTGGGTCGGCCTCTTTACCTCAGAGAGACTGACATGAATTGCTGTGGACTGTAAGTCAGTGATTGGCTTATGTTCAGTAATATGAAATAAAACAAATAATACATTAACTTCTTTCATCTTCCACAATAATGTAATTTCTTTGAATGTCTTCTAAGCAAATATCGATAAAGCCTATGGAATTAATTTGGGTTAGTTCACCCAAAAAATAAGTGAACCATTGAAATTTCGAAACACTTATGATGGAATGAAGCCTCATTTACTGAAATCACGTGACTTTGGCGCTCCAAACCACTGATTCGAAACAAAAGATTTGTAAAGCTTCGAAGCTTCATGAAGCAGTGTTTTGAAATCGCCCATCACTACATATTGTTGAATAAAGTTTTGCCACACAAAAAGTATTCTCATCGCTTCATAACATTAAGGTTGAACCACTGTAGTCACATGGACTATTGTAACAATGTCTTTACTACCTTTCTGGGCCTTGAAAGTTGCAGTCTATCAAAGGTCAGAAAGCTCTCGAATTTCATCAAAAATAACTTAATTTGTGTTCCGAAGATGAATGAAGGTCTTACAGGTTTGGAACGACATTAGGTTATTAATGACAGAATTTTCATTTTTGGGTAAATTAAACCTTTAACCACTAGGCTGAACCACCCCATTTTTTCTACAGAACCTAAATGTAAACAAATTTCCATATTACTGAATTCGCCCATCTGAAATTCACATTGGATGTTGAAAAAAAAATTCCAAGGTTTGCTGCAGAAAAATAACATTTTGTCGTCATCATAAACCTTGAGTTGTTCTTTCAATAACAGCTTATCTCTAAACATTAAAAGTGAACCCACCACTATAAGGTTCCACATGCGAGCGGCCTCGGCCACCAGTGTGGACACAGAGCTGCAGCCGGGCATCAAGACGATTTTTATAGGCTCTGTATACAGCAGGTCATACAGCAGCTTTGTGGCCTCTCCAGGATCACACTGAAAGCAGAGAGAGAAAAAAACATTTAAATATATAATCTATATTCAAATTTGAAACACAGCTGTCACTATTCATGAGGCATTCTGTCACTTCATGCTCAAAACTGCAGACCTCAACAAAGCAAAACAAAACAAAAAAAACCCAACACATTTCACACTGTATATATATATATATATATATATATATATATATATATATATATATATATATATATATATATTCGCTGCTACAGTATACAGACCCCCATAGGGAGGGAGACTTCATTTCATACTGAATCACATAAGTAGAGATAAATATGCATTGGAAAGCAGAATAAAAAGGGGCAGAGACAGATAAAGTAATAAATACATAGAGGGGAAAGCTGGTGTCATCCAAGGACACATGCATTTGCCCATATTTACACCAAGAAACAATGTTTATTTTCTGGACATGTACTCTCATCAGTCTTTAACCCGACGCTGACAATCAGCATCTTTTTTTCCCCCATTTGTCTTAAAATTACTGTCAATGAAAGATCAATATCTCATTTAAATGATAATAGTAGGTTAAAGCCACAATTGATCATGTGTTGAGAGTAAACGGAGTTGCAGCCAGTGGCCTTGAGCACAGCCAGCTTTTCTAAAGCTGGGCTTTTGTTTGGTTTCTGTTGTTCTGGGAACAAAGAGAAGCTTAAACAGGAGAAAAACCTAAGAAGAATAAAATCAAACATTAGATTAAAATGATTCAAGGCTTGATTGGTGCAATCACAAATTCAATTGGCAGAACCCTGTGGTGACTGACTGCTTTTTACTTATTGGCATCTAATCTGGCATCCTTATCCTGAGAAATATCTCTATTTCGGTCTCTCCTGATGCTTTTAATTTCTTCTAAACATACAGCAAAATCACTCCAATTATTTCAATTGCAACAAAAGAATAGTTTTAGAGATAAACTGCTTTTCTTTTCTGAATTACAATGACTTCCTGTCAAAAGCATGAAATTAATGTGACATTTCATAGTTATGTGAGAGAGTTACTGTAACGAAGCGGGACTCAGGCAGGGATCCATTTGCAAGCTTTATTAAATAAGAGCGTGGTCGTATAGGCAGGGTCAAAGCAGGGGCAAACAGGAACAGCAAGGGACAGGAGACCTGCTGGCAGGTCAGGAGGTAAGGAGGTCTCCAGGGCAGATCCAAGGACTCTAGGCGTCCTGGCAGGTCGGGCACCTCGGGCACCGGGTCAGGAGTGGGCAGCCACGGCGGGTCAAGTGCCTCGGACTGCCACGGCAGGTCAGGAGTGTCGGGAAGCCACGGCGGGTCAGAGTCCATAGGCGGCCATAGCGAGTCAGAGTCCATAGGCAGCCATAGTGAGTCAGAGTCCATAGGTGGCCTTAGCAAATCAGAGTCCATAGATGGCCCTAGCGGGCCTGTAAACCTCCCACAGGTTCCCCACCCACAAGTTTCCCAGCCACAAGTTCCCCACCCACAGGTATATGGGCCCCCCCAAAAATTTTCTTGGGGGATTCAATGGTGGCAGTAGTGGACTCGTGGGTTGGAGTGGGGTCTGTAGCGGGCTCGTGGGCAAGGAGCTTAGGTGGTGTTGGCAAGGCAAGGAGCTCGGGTGGCACCGGCAGGGCAAGGAGCCTGGGTGGCGTTGGCAGGGCAAGGAGCTTGTTCATCGAAGCTGGCGAAGCAGCCATCTTGTCCGTAGACACAGGCGAGCTTGAGTGCGTTGCAACCGGCGGAGGTTTGGGAATGCCAGCCGCTCGTGCTGAAGTGAGCGGAGGATCGTCCACACTGGACGACAGTCCTCTCTGCTCTCGGACGGGTCCAAAGACGTGATGTGACTCTGGGCGATCAGCGGAGACGTGACATGACTCTGGGCGATCAGCGGAGACGTGACGTGACTTTGGGTGATCAGCGGAGACGTGACGTGACTTTGGGCGATCAGCGGAGACGTGACGTGACTTTGGGCAATCAGCGGAGACATGACGTGACTTTAGGCGATCCGCGGAGACGTGACGTGACTCTGGGCGATCAGCGGAGACGTGACGTGACTCTGGACGATCAACGGAGACGTGACGTGACTCTGGGCGATCAGCGGAGACGTGACGTGACTTTGGGCGATCCGCAGAGACGTGACGTGACTCTGGGCGATCCGCGGAGACGTGACGTGACTTTGGGCAATCAGCAGAGACATGACGTGACTTTAGGCGATCCGCGGAGACGTGATGTGACTCTGGGTGATCAGCGGAGACGTGACGTGACTCTGGACGATCAACGGAGACGTGACGTGACTCTGGGCGATCAGCGGAGACGTGACGTGACTTTGGGCGATCCGCAGAGACGTGACGTGACTCTGGGCGATCCGCGGAGACGTGACGTGACTTTGGGCGATCAGCGGAGACATGACGTGACTTTGGGCGATCCGCGGAGACGTGACGTGACTCTGGCCGATCAGCGGAGACATGACGTAACTCTGGGTGATCAACGGAGACGTGACGTGACTCTGGACGATCAACGGAGACGTGACGTGACTCTGGGCGATCAGCGGAGACGTGACGTAACTCTGGGTGATCAACGGAGACGTGACGTGACTCTGGACGATCAACGGAGACGTGACGTGACTTTGGGCGATCAGCGGAGACATGACGTGACTTTGGGCGATCCGCGGAGACGTGACGTGACTCTGGGCGATCAGCGGAGACATGACGTAACTCTGGGTGATCAACGGAGACGTGACGTGACTCTGGGCGATCAACGGAGACGTGACGTGACTCTGGGCGATCAGCGGAGACGTGACGTGACTCTGGGCGATCAGCGGAGACATGACGTAACTCTGGGTGATCAACGGAGACGTGACGTGACTCTGGACGATCAACGGAGACGTGACGTGACTCTGGGCGATCAGCCGAGAAACGTGACGTGACTCTGGACGATCAGCGGAGACGTGACGTGACTCTGGGCGATCAGCGGAGACATGACGTAACTCTGGTGATCAACGGAGACGTGACGTGACTCTGGGCGATCAACGGAGACGTGACGTGACTCTGGGCGATCCGCGGAGACGTGACGTGACTCTGGGCGATCAGCGGAGACATGACGTAACTCTGGGTGATCAACGGAGACGTGACGTGACTCTGGACGATCAACGGAGACGTGACGTGACTCTGGGCGATCAGCCGAGAAACGTGACGTGACTCTGGACGATCAGCGGAGACGTGACGTGACTCTGGAAGATCAGCTGAGACGTGACGTTGTTGTGGCGAAGTCTTCTGTAACGAAGCGGGACTCAGGCAGGAATCCATTTGCAAGCTTTATTAAATAAGAGCGTGATCGTACAGGCAGGGTCAAAGCAGGAACAGCAAGGGACAGGCAGAATTGTGGTCAGGATACAGGCAGTAGATCGGGGCAGGCAGATAGCACTCACAGGTCAGGAAACAATACACAGTCCAAAGGTAGGCGGAAGAGAATCGTAAACGGGTAACAGACAGGATTGGTGACAGGATCGGTAACAGACAGACAGGCAGACAGGCAGGCAGGGTAATAACGCTCAGAATTGTACACAGGGTGAAACAAGACTTCGCCATGAGGTGGTGTGTGTGTGAGTCTTAAATAGTCCAGATAATGAGCTTCAGCTGTATGGGGCAATTGGTGATTGGTGTGGAGTGTGTGCATGTGACTGGCAGGGAGGATTATGGGAATTGGAGTCCAGGAACTGACGGTAATCGTGACAGTTAGAGAATATATCAACTGCTGACACACATGCCTACACATTCTTTTTAATAAAGTAAATAAAATGAGCCAGATTGCACATAATGTGTTTAGGCACACGGTATGCCCTCTGGAGTCTGTGGTGAAACTGCTGCTGTTGACTCTCTCCAGACTCTCAGGGGGTCATCAGCAAAATCGTATCCACAGAATGGAAGACAGAGCCCCGACTTTCTAACACTGAGGGAAGTCATGCGTGAGCCTCTCTTTTTTAATGCACCTGGGTTCCACTGAATCAAAACAACTGTGAGAACTGCATTCTGAATTTTTGAAAACACAGAAGGTAGATTATCACGATAGGAGGAACAATCTTTCTGAAGGAAAAACTATCAAACTGATTTGATGATGATGATAGTTTGGTTTGGCTTAGTATTATGTATACAGTCCTAACTACATAGAAAACAAACAAAAAAAAATCATTTGTTTTAATTAAAATAATGTTACTAATAACATTAGTACTACATACTAATAATGTTCATTTGTTACTAAAAAAATGATTATCTTTAAATTATAAGTATAATTGTATTTATCAACTAATTATTATAATACACACAAATCTTTAAAAGTTTGGTTTCCGTAAGATAAATTAATACTTTTATTCAGCATTAAATGCAGATAAAAATATTTAAAATGTTACAAAAAAAAAAATCAATTTGAAAAAAATTCTGTTATTTTAACCTTTTTATTCATGAAAGTATTCTGTAAAAATGTATCATGGTTTCCACAAAAATATTAAGCAGCACAACTGTTTTCAACATTGATAATAATAATAAAAATTGTTTCTTGAGCAGCAAATCAGCAAATTATAATTATTTCTGAAGGATCATGTGACACTGAAGACTGGAGTAATGATACTGAAAATTCAGCTTTTCCATTACAGGAATATATTACATTTTAAAATATATTCAAATAGAGAACAGTTATTGAAACTGAAAATAATAATATATGAAGAAACTTCCCCTAAAAGAAGACCCTAAACTTTTGAACAGTGTAAATATTAACTAAAATACCAATTAGTGAGCGAGTCTGATGTTTACTGCTCTGATGGTTTCAGTAGATTCAGTTCATTAGATTGATGCAAACTTGTATCTGATTTTGTGAGTTTTTTGACCGATTTATTAAAAAAAGTGCTCTTAAATCAGACTACATTTGTTGGACTGTATGTTTGTTTTTGCATGCAGTCAGTGAAGACAACACAATAGAAAGACATTTTCCCAGTCAGCGAAAGCATTTTTCTTTGCCGTGGTGCTGTAGAATAGTTTCCCCACCCTGTTTCTGGAGGCACACCAACAGTACACATTCCTAATCAAACACACCTTATTCAACTCATCAGCTCATTAGTAGAGACTCTAAGGAATGAAATGGATGGATCAGATAAGAGAGACATCCAAAATGTGCACTGTTGGTGTGCCTCCAGGAACAGGGTTGGGAAACACTGCTGTAGAACAGAAGTGCAGAAAATTCTAGAATAAGAGCATATTGGGACTAGGGGTGTAACGATTCATATTACTCATGGTTTGGTTTTTATTACCGTTTTAGGGTAACCGTTTCGGTACTGTTCAGTATGTACTATGTTCAGGGAAAAAAGGACTACTGTCAAATAAAAATAAAGAAAATCAGAACAAAAAATCAAACTACAAGCAAATAAATACAATAGAGCAAAGATACAAATAAAATAAACAGTGCTTTTCAGTTTATTTAGGTATATAACAGTAGTTTTCAGGTGCAGAAATTGAATAAAGTTATCAAATGTAAAATAACACTGTATATAATCATCACTGTATAAATTAAATAAAGGTTAAGTATTATTAAGGCAACAAAAGCTATTCAGTCAAAAGCAATGAGTGATTTACTCATTTTTTGTTGTTTGATTAACATTAAAAAAACAGACAGCAGGAATCAATTTAAGACATAATGCACGGATCCAAAATACTGACACTGATACACATGCGTTGTCTTTCTTAACTGTTTCCTGATTACTGAAGACATAACCTACTATGTTTGCTAGGATACTCGCTAAGACAGGGATGTTGACATAATTTTTGTGTGAATTTGTCTGTTCAACTCAATATTTGCAAGCCGTCTGAGACGTGGCTTTCCGTTTGCAAACGTAAAGTTTAAACACAGATAGCAACATGTGCTGTTCAGGTCTCACCTGCGCTTGCGCGCTATCAACACCCGGGTGATGGCGGTGTAAATGACGTGTCATATTAGAGCATACAGCACTCCTATTGAACAAAGTTTACAAAGAGTGACTGTTTTGTCCATGTTTTTTGATCATCACTGTTGTAACGTATTGGGAAGCCAGAATGCGTATCCATCGACAGAAGCACATCAGCCAAACTGTCTGTTTTAAGAGTTGTAATTTTCAACAAACCAATTTATTAATGCGTTGATAAATGATTAATCGTTAATTTATTAATACCAGATTTAAGATTGCGGTGCAAGTGCGTGCTGAACCGTGGGTGAAGTACAATACGCTTCAATTTTTTTCCAGAGAACCGTTACACCCCTAATTGGGAATATGATTGAGTTTGACTAAATTCACTAAATTTGAATCAAACTTATCAACTAGATGCCATTAAAGCATCTGTCTCAATACTCACATTCTCATGAGCTGGAGGACAAGAAAGGATTGCAAAACTAGTCTAATGATGCACTCTTTAGGAAACTTAATTGCCTAATTAAAAACACATAAAATAATCATGATACCCACACTATTTGTATAATATAGCATTCCTGCTGCTCAAACAGTAGCACAAGGTCATGGGTTCAATTCCCAGGGACATGCATGAACTGATAAAACATATCCTTTGAATGTAAGTCACTTTGAGCATCTGTCAAATGAACATGTAATGTCATTGCACAGCCCTATTTGACACTCTTTTTAAACATCAGTTGTTTTTAAATACTAGCCTAACTCTAGCACTGACAACACCTAGAACAAGAGATTTCAGCGTCCCCATTCCCCTTCGTCATTCAAATCAGTGGAAGAACAAACCCCAAAAACACATTAATGACCCTACGACACAAGTGTTAAGGCCAAGGGATCTCACATCTGGGCTCTGGGGAAATCAGGCACAGGTCCAGTTCATACTAATAAGCCCTCGTACCATCCCTGTCCCCCGCGGAGAGAGGCGTCCTCAGCTCCAATCAGAATGGTCCAGAACCATGCTGGGGCGCAAGTTTAATGAGACTGCTCTTTCTGTGGCTCAGGAGGGAACATTTGGGTCTGAATACCTAAAACCCAACTCAAATGAAATGTTCCTGCTTGCCTTATACCTCCTGATGACACAGCGCTTTTCTGCTCTCTAAATGTAGCTGTCCGTGGTGCTGAATCCTAATCAGTAACAGTTCTCTGCATGTGTGTGTGTTTGTGTGTGTGTGCATGTATTCATTCAGATTCGCAGGGGTCCTGAGTACATCCACCTACCGCGGGGAATCAGAAACGATGCTTTCAATATGTCCGAGTTCAGACTGCCTTGAACCGCACTTCATATGTCTGATTAAACGGATAGTCTTACACCAGCCAGCTAATTTCTTCTATTTATCCTTCTGCTTCTGTTCATGCAATAATGGTAAAGAGGCATGCTTTTTTCTTTTGTCAGAGCAATCTGTGGCCTTATGTGTTTGTTTGAACAGCAGTGGTCTTGGTAACTGTTGTCATGCCAACCTCCACCCCCAGTCTTTCCTCCTTCTCCTGTATCTTTGAAGCGGGGTTCCAATGCAGACCCGTTCCGACCAATCACGGCAAAGCTTTTAGCAACACCGAGCAGTCACAGGGAATTAACTGTTTGCGCTCTGCATGTATCTGTATGTCTTCTCTGTCGAAAACTCTGGTTTGCACTCTGCATATGTGTGCGTGTGCGAGAGGGAGTATGCATTGGCATGTCCTGTGCGGGGGAGGAGGGAAGCAGGTGGGAAAGATGGAGAGAAGTAGAGGGAGAGAGAGTCAAGCAAATGGAAAGATACGGACAGGGAAAGCGGAAGGTATAAAGAGCTGCAATGAATATATTTTTGCAGGCAAACCTCAGGTGACAGCGTAACCGATTAATAATGTGATGCTGTCAAAACATTCCTCTGCGCAGCTTTAATGAAGTCATACTAAATCGAGTACAAATTCCCATTTAAAGAACATTATGTTCATTAGCGTCCACCAAACCCCTATTAGCATACTACAGCTGACCCAATATGCTGTAGTAAAATGTAAATTTGCTCAGAAATCTCCTGTGAACACAAATCTTCAGCAAGCCACTGAAAATGACACTCCACAATGTTTGAATAAATAACATCAATAGCAAGCAAACACTCTTATAGAATGACTAGTTCAATGCACACTCAAGTGCATGATATCAAACAGTTCAAATAATGGAAAGTAATTAAAGAGGCTCACATGCAGTGCTCACTTACCATACTGTCATAGTGGATTAATTCAAGCTCATAATCCGGAAGAATATCCGTTCTCTTGTTCACCAAATCCAGGGCCATTTGGGCAGAAGGGAGACATGCTTGGCCACCCGGCCATCCGCCGCTCATGGGGAACAGGGCTCCGATGTAGAGTTTCTTCTTGCCTAGAACCGGGCAGGACCAGGAGAACAGTAAAGTAAGGGTGGCCAAAACAAAGTAGGAAGTTGATACCAAGCGCCGTCCTCTGCTGTGATGCTGCCAGGATAGTTTGGCCATATTGGGCAGGAGTGCGTACCAACACAGTTTATGTTACTAATATAATATTTTACATGAAAGGCAAAGCTGGAGGTGTTTGACAGTAATTTAACTTATTTTGGACAGTATAAATTTCATTCCCACTCAATGCTGAAATTAATCAAAATCTCACGTGAATAACAATTACCCAAAACTTCTATAGACCTGTAATAGGCCTATACTTTTAGATGTACTAAAACACACTTTTACATTTTCAATTTGGTTGCGTTCAGGACGAAAACATAAACACGACATCGATGACGATTCAAATGCGTGAGGTTTCGTTTCCTAATTTAATATACCTGTGTGCAGAGGAAATTGCGTTCAAATTAGTAAAGTCAATTAAGACAGAAAAGTCCGGGTTTTAAAATATACCAAGTTTCAAAGATTCACAAAAGTTTTAAGTAGCCAATGTATAGCCCCGTGAAGTCAACAGATTTTAAAATGACATTAAAAATTAACGATACGTTACAAACTGTCTAAAACTGAGGTCTAAGATTTAACAACAGAATACATTTACGCGGAATAACGAATGCTAGCGCTGAAAAACAATAACAATCTGTCGTTTCCTCAAGAGTTTTTAGTGCTGTAGTCATATACTCACGCTTCTCCTGAACCCGGAACGAATATAGCAAAATAAATAACGTTACATGTTTGTTTATGGAAAGCGCAGTGTTACATACGGTCCACTGGAATCTTCTGTGCGCGTCTTTAGAAAAACGACAGGTTGAATTCGAAGTGAAAACCGAGAAGCGCTGAAAACGGAGAAATAATGTCGTTGTGGCTGATTGATATAAAAATCCAGTACCCAAACAAAAGAAACGAATAAACGAAGTCACAGCATTGAGTGTGTATGTGTTCGTTTGATGCAGCAGGAGACTGAGAGGGAGAGAGAATGTGCTGGGTTTATAGAGAGAGACAGCGAGCGCGCGCGCGAGAGAGAATGTGTGTATGTTCGTGTGAGAGAGAGATTGAGATAAACTGTGAGAGAAAGAGAGCTAGAAAGGAGTGTGTGTGTGTGTGTGTGAGAGAGAGAGAGATTCGCGTTTATGTGGGGCTCATTTTCCTTCTCTGTTTCACAGAGCACTTTGAATTTGCAATCCCTTAACACAACCACTCTCTGGTTTATTACCCACCCGTCTCCCCCACCTCCTTCTCCGCCAACTACACCCAAAACATCCGCCTCCGATCTACATTTTGCTTTCTCTGACTTAAGTTAATTACAAAAATATTTTAATTTGCTATGATAGCACCCCATATGCAATAACTTCTTTCTTCTTGCACACAATTGCCAATTTTACAACGTCACAATGTAGTCTCTGTTTTCATGTCACTCACTTTTTGTTATTGTTTTCCAATCAATAAGGATTGAATGTATCCTGAATCATTTTATACAGAACCTGCTGTACACTACATAATAAATCACAAGCTCCGTTCCTCTCTCCCACACACCTTCATCTCCACTGCACCATCTATTTCCAAACTCCCAGCCAGCGCTCACACTAATCCTGCACCTTACAGCAGATACATCGTGATAAACAGGATCCACAGAGGAATGACTATGTGCGGCTGACTGTAGTCTTCAATAATGTATCTTCAAACTGACGGGCTGACACCGATCCTTCTCTTCCTCACCTTCCCCCGAACCCAATGTTTTTCCTCTGAGTTGAGTGCCATTTTTCTACTTGTTCAGTGGCTTCGGTAACACATTCGCCCTCTCACAGTTGATGAGAATCGCTACAGTTATCTGTTTTCTCTTGCTCCGTTTATTCCCAACACACTCTTGATTGATCTTGCAACTTCTCTCGCTGCAAAAACATAGCGCAAGCCCAGTTACATCACATCGATACTCAAAGTTAGATGTGACATGGGCCATGATCAAGCAGACTTTGAGATGAATAATGAAACTCCAGCCAGAAACATGAGATTTTGCTTTTGCCTTGGGTAATTCAGATTGTTACAGCAATATATATTTTGCTGGCATTTTGGCTCAAGGCTGATTAACAATTCTAGAATATACATGTTTTAAACAACAAGAGTTGCTTTTGTAAGTGAAGCACTAGGCCGAGTACTCGACTGAGAGGTTTCAGGCCACCTTTCTGTTTCTCTCTCTTGAACTGTTTCCATTTCCACATTCTCATCAACATCAAAACCCAGAGGCGCTGGTTATATATCAGAGAACTGGTATTAGCTTAGCAGCTGCTGCAAGTGGCCTGGGGTTGTGCCACAAATTAAATACACCCATGTATGTGTGCGGCATACAGAGAGGTGATTAGCCTCCAGGGCGGCGCTAGCGCTCCCTTCGCCAGGAGTTTGATTGACAAGCGATCTAACTAATCATAATGCCGAATCCGCCATTTTGTCTGTCTGACAAAGCAGTCAGATTAACCTCGATGGACTTGAACTTAAAAAACGGTGTGTACTGACATCTTTCCGCGTTTGAAACAACATTCCTTCTCATGTTCATTCATGTTTATTTGATGCTATAAATGAATTAGTAGGAAGAGATGACTGGTTCACAAGCTGCTTGAGCTGAGGCGCTAGAGCAATCTGTCACGACACATTAAGAGCTGATTTAGGTTGTTGCAAGTTCGCTAAATAACACCTTATATCTTTTTACACATGTGCTTAAAGCACTTGAACCCTGATAATTAATACTTGCAGAATGAGGCCCCGTTTACACTAGTGCGTTTTTGTTTTAAAAGGCGTAAGTTTTGCTATGATTACGCCTGTTGTTTACACTACGCCTGCGTTTTCGAACCTCGAAAACTGACACTTTCGAAAACACTGCAGACCCCTTGTTTTAGTTTGAAAATGCCGGGGTTGCGTTTCAGTATAAACGGACCAAAACAGAGACTTTTGAAATAGTTCGCCAACGTTCGCTCTGTGTATCCTTGGCGACCGTGTAAACAATAACATGATGACTGCAATCTTTGCTGGCTTTTTGTCATTTTTAGCAGCGATTGTGCAGTTAAAGCGGAAGTCAGTAAGATTTGTGAAGCTCGCCCTACAGGTTCCTTCAGTGAATCACACTGTCGTAAATACTCCAAGCGCAGCTCTGGACTACAACGACTACAACGCTCACCAGCGCAGTAGTTTTGCAAATACAGTACAAGTACAGTACAAACACACCACTACAAGTAAATTAACCATCGTAAGGACTTAGAAAACTATTTATGAAGGTAAAAAAGTTACTTAGTTCTGCTTTAAACTCTGCATTTCTTTAATGCTGCAGCTACCTACATACGCAAAAGGCAACAGTTTACACTTTTACGCGCATGCCCAGTGTGCATGAACGGTCATGTGACATGCGTTTATCGGTCGTGTAGTATAGACGGAGACCATTTTTGAAACTCTGTGGAAACGCCAGTGTAGACAAGGATTGTTTTCTTTTTAAAACGCCATTTTAAAATGAAAACACACTAGTGTAAATGGGACCTGATACTCTTGCTGAGATCTCGGCCACAACGCAGCGCTACAAAATTATTTGCAAAATTTTTGCGAAACCTACTGTTGTGAATTACTGTAGTCCTAGGTTTTTTGCCCTGATTGGAACCAAACCAGTGCAGAAAGATTCTCTGTAGACCAAATGTAAATAATTATAAAAAAAAGTTAAACTTTCGATTCATCACCACAATTAAGATTACAATAATAATTACAAACATTTAAAGTGCGTAGCTACTTTTGCTCAAGCCTATGGAGTGACGGAGTCTGTGATAGTCTGAAATCACAGTCCATATGTTGTAACTCGCCTCTTTAGCTAATCAACACTGTGATTGTTAATTTATTATTTAAATTATTCACACTTGTTCTTAAGAAATGGATTCTGATCTAATTGGTATGCTAATATTAATGTTGCTGCCTCTGGCAGAGCTTCAGTTGCCAACCAACCAGACGGGCAAGTGATATTATCTGAGAAAAAAAAAAAACCTTTAACTAAATAAATAAATATTTATTTAGCTAAAGGTCATTAACTATTTTGGGCCATTTTCTATCGATTTCAAAATATGACAGGGGTTTCCAATATTCCTGGAGGGCCATCAATCCGCAGAGTCCCTTGAGGTTTGTAGTAATCCTGAAGATCCTGATTAGCTGTTTCAGAAGGAGATATTGGTGTGCACATAACCCAGGCTTTCCTATTTGTGCCAATATATCGAAAGGCCAGCTCTGCTGCTGCATACTGTTGTTTCTGTAGTGTATAGTATGTAAACTGCACATTTTTTTCCTTATGTCTTTATGAACTTTTTTAATCTTGAAGTTTTGGTGGAATATACTTTTAATGGAGGGACAGAAATCTATCAGGTTTTATTTGTGTTTCCAAGATGAACAAGTCTTATGGGTTTGGAATGCATAACAAGGTTAAGTAAATGATGACCATTTTCATTTTGGGGGGATTATAACAGGAATGTTCGCAAGAGTCCAGAACACCGGGATAGTCAGTGATTTTGTAGTATTGACCACTAATCATAAATAATAAATCACAACTACAAAATTAAAAGAAATAATCACAATTGTGATTTTGCTATTATCATGTAGCTATATTCAGTATACAGTGCAGCAAGCAGTACGCCGTCTTTATCTCACTGTCTTTCTCTATGTTTGCATTAAGAGGACTGAGTTGCATGTCCCAGGCTGCTTGGAATAGGATCACGACACAGCAGACTGGATGTCACCGGAATTAGTATGGATATCCGCACATGCTTTTCGAAAAGAATGTCAAGGTTGAAGGCGACTGGGGGAATATGAGGCAAAACTGCCTCTCGAGAGAAATCTCGCCGCTGTCATGCACAGCCCCGCAAAGCTGCAGCACGTGGAGGTCAGCAGCTCTACCCCACACTCCCTCTGCATACAGAAAGATCTGGCAGCAGGTTACAGATGTCCCTGTGGACCACTTTTCACTGTCTCTGCCAGTAATTCAGACACCTGATGCACTCCATTGCTGCCTTAATGGGACCAATTAAATCTCTCTCTTCAGATCTAAAGGCATGGATCATTTTAAGATACAGCCATATCCACACTGTCTGCAGGTTGGTGAGAGTCAAATGGAATTGATGCTGAGATAACCGCGTAATTTGACATCTAATTCAAGTTTAAATGGACCTGCAGCCAGATCTCATGTGTTTGATAGGCTCACACTCACAGTTGGGGGAATGATCTAAATCTTTGACATTGTGTTCCTGTTCTCTGAACCTCAAAACTATACAGATGGGAATTGTAAAGAATTATACTATTCTGGTTCCGCTTTTGATTCCTGAATGGTTCCATTAATGATTTTTTTTTTTTTACATTTAAGGAATATTTTGGGAAAAATAAGTGCAAATTTCCAATTGATGCCAAATTTAAAATAAAAAATTGGACTCAGGATTCGACTACACTGATTGTGCTATATGTTTTTGATTTACTAAAAATAACTGGCTCATAAGAATAATTTATTACACTTTATTTTGATGATCCCCTTAAGATATTCTGTTGACTATAAGTATCGTTGCACCTACTACATGTCAACTAACTCTCAATAGAGTATTAGTTGAGTGTTACTGGACTGCAAATTCAATCAGGAACATGGCCCGGGGGGAGAAATTAGTTCTTGTGGAACTATCCTAGTGGCTAGTTCCTATAACTGAGTTCCTAGAACTGTTCGGTGCAAAAGCCCCTATAGTCAGTAGAATGTCTGTTGGGGGAGCATCAAAATAAAGTGTTAGCAGATATTAAGCAGACAGTCTACTAATACTTCACTAATAGTTAGTTGACATGAAGGTTCAACATTACTGTACTTGTAGTCAACCGAATGTCTAAAGGGGACCATCCAAATAAAGTGTTACTGAGTAATTTATTCAGGAATCAAAATACACAGGTTGCACTGTATGTTTCTGATTCATAACTGGCTCATTTGAATGGTTTTGAATCACTAAAAAGAACCAGCCCATTAGAGAGATTCGTTCAGGAATCAGACTACACTTGAACTTTAAGGGGGTCCCATAATGGGATCATTTTATGAATTAAATTTTATTCATTTTTTATTCATTTTTAATTTTAATAGAATTTTAGCTTGTGAACATACTTTATCGCAAAAAAAAAGGGAAAAAAAGGAAATAAAAAAAGAAATAATAAAAAAATAATAACCTGTTAAACATGAAAGAATTACACAATCATTTAAGGCATTTCTCCTTATAGAAACTTTTTGGAATTAATGGTTCTTTAAATTTATATCAAGGACACTAGGGTTCTATATAGAACCCCACTGAACCTTTTTTCTAAGAGTGTAAATTCACTAAAACAAACCAACTCATTGAAGTCTTTTATTTAGGTGTTGGACTACGCTGGTTGTGCTGTGTGGTTCTGATTCACTAAAAAGAACTGGTTTATGAGAGACAGACAACACTGGCCATTCTGTAATTTTTCTTAAAAATTAATCAGTTCTTGATATCCAAATACTTAAAGGGTTAGATTACTAAAAAATGAAAAACTGTCATCAGTTACTCACACTGTAAAACCGAACAGTGAAATTAATTAAATTAAACGAGTTTGTTTCACTCAAATAATAATGAAAGTTCATTGTACTTAATAGGAAAAAGTTGCATGAACTCAAAATTTCATTGTAGTAAGCTGAACTTAATATGATTGAGTTGAGCTGCAGCAGATTTCTAATTCCCAGCATGCTTTGCGTCAGACCATATAAATAACTGTTGAAATTAAGTGTTATTTTGTGTGTTTTTGCACAAGATTAACATATGGAGATATAAGTTAATGTTTAATGTTGTGTTATGTTGGGATTCAGGGGGGTTCTGTTATGTTAGTTTTGTAGGGTTACCACTGTGGTGAAGAGTAGAGCCTGTGGTTAGGTTGAGGATGAGCTGCAAAACATTTAAGACCACATATGTTGTTTGATTACATATATGACAGTCTCTCTGATAGTTATAATAGCATGTGTTATTTGCCATGAAACATTTAACCAAGATCTGAATGTGATGTTTATGTAAATTAACTGTATGTAATTAACATTATGATGAGTTGGGAAAGGGATGCTGGTGACGGGTTAATGAGAGACACCTGTGCACCACACTGGTCTTGATCCGCTTCCATGGCTCTCAGGCCCGCCCTACTTGTCACAAAAAATTTAAGTTCTAACAACTTTAAAAAAATGAGTTAGTTTACTTAAATGTTTTGAGGTAATAAGTTTCCTCAAATGTTTTGAGTATTCTGAACTTATTGGGTTTTACAGTGCATGTTGTTCCAAACCCGTAAGACTTTCATTCATCTTTGAAACACAAATGAAGATATTTTAATTATTTTAAATCCATTGACAGTCCACGCAACTAACACTTTGTTGCTTCAAAAAGTTCATGAGAAATTGTAAAACGAAGCCACATGAATCTGGAATCTGGGGCGGTTAGTCAAAATTTTCTGAAGAGACACAAATTATATGTGAAGAGACTCGCTTTATATGATAAATAGTTTGAATTTAGGCTTTTATTCACATTGATCAGCGAACATAAACAGAAAACAAAAATCTTACAGGTTTGGATCAACATGGGAATGTGATGACAATTCTTTCATTTTTGGATGAACTAACCCTTGAACTAACTAACACATCCATATGCGTTCATTCCAGGTGCTGCAGTGAATTTGGCTCCTCTTGCTAAAGAAATCTGACTCTATCCCTTAAGCAAAGGGCAGCAGCTCCACAGCCATTTTCCAACTATTGCATAACTAATATGCCAGGGGCTTGGAATTACAACCTAGCCTTAATTACAGGATTGTGTTGCACGGTATTTCTCTTACTGGGTCATCAATTTAGGGAATGTGATCATTATGGGATACAACTGACAAAACGCACATGCATTATAGAATACTGTACAAGAGTGTTTATTAAAATCCTACCCTCAAAACACCTAAAATTAACTGAGTTTATTTGGTCATTAAATTGAGTTTATTTGGTCATTAAATTGTGGGGAAATGTCAGAACACCCAGAGAGGTTCTAGGTACAGAACAGATAAATTAGCTCTGCTGTAACCCACCATCAAGACATATCTTGTCAAAGAAAATGACACCCCATCGACATCATATTCATAAGAGAGAGAGTATCATTTTACAAAGAAAGACATCCTCTGCAATTACAATCGATTCTTTGACCTCCACAGACAAGCAGAAATGAGCGACGTGACAGGTGGTTGCTGGCTAATGATCATGGTTGGACAAGATGCTGTGCCATGCCATGGTTGCAAGGTCACAGCAGGACACTGTGATTGGCTGCTCTGGTTGCCAGGTCACAGCTGGGCAGCTTGATTGGTTCTTGAGGTTGCCAGGTCACCAAGGCATTTGTGGGGAACAAAGCGCCACTGATATGCCTTACGATCTCAGAAGTGCACAAAGGATGAACAAAAGTGTCTGCTGTTACTTTTTGGCAAGGCGTAATCCAATAACGAAAGACCTCGACTCAATATGTGGAAGAGAATCAAAACCAGACATGCAAATATTGCATGACTTTGAGTAAATAAATATCCAATCCCCTACAGATGGTCTGGGGTGTGATCTCAGCATCCAGCCAAAGACATCCCTCTCATCACCCCAGTAATCTTTTTATTTGCCCACTGCAGAGCACGTTCTCCAAACAGATTTGTTAGATTTGACACCAAATTTCATTTACTGCTAAATGCAAGAGTTCAGAATTGCATCGTCACACATTCCCCAGGCCTCACAGAAGTAAATGAATCGCAGAATATTAGGAGACAGATCACTCAGCCGTCAGAGATGACTGAAAAGCTGAGGCATGATCAAACGTGGAGGAAAAAGCATGACTGAGAAGTATTAAATCGTGTCTGTGTTTGTCGCTTTGATAACAAAGCAGCGGAAGAATCTATCCATGCCGGGATTGCGGCACAGTGAGTGAGCCGCAACCGCAGCTCCCGGCTGCTCTGCTGAATTGGAGTGTGAAATATGACCAGGCGCTGCTTAATAACACACCTGCTGTTTTGAACGTCTGTCCCTCTAAATCCTCCGCTAGCTCACTGACGGTTAACGCTCCTGGCTAAAATGCGCCAAAAAGTGGTGTGCTCTAAAGCGTGCGGTTCTCATAAATGACTGTTGAGCTCAGTCTGTTCGGTTCGTTCAATTGCATGTGGTTGCCATATCAGAGTGTAATTATGCAATTCCATTATTTGCAACGGGAACACGCCTTGTAGCGGACAGCAGGTAATGGCAGTTTCCAAAAGACCTCTGTTAAGTCGTGCTGAGAAAATATTCCAGCGCTCCATTGCTGTCAGCTGTCACCGTCGTCGCCTTTGTTTCACTGCACACTATGGTTGCAGTGAAGCTATTTTGCATTCTTTTTCTTAAACTCGCTCTATAATGAGAGGAATGACAATAAAACTACTTGATGTGAATGCCTGTTAGATTAAACTATGTGGTTTACAGAATTTGGTGGATCTCTAAACCGTCTCCAATAACTGCCTACTCCACCTCCTCCTTCTGTTTTTGGATTTAGTCTCTTTGGCTGCATTTACACTAGGCCTAATGTCTGTTTACATTCATTTTGGACATAATCGACTAATAAGTAATAGCCCACAAAATGTGTAAAACACCACCAAACTGATCTACACTGTTACATAAGTAGATATTTGTCGGCCCTCTGTAGTTCAATGAGATTCTGTCCCTCTTCAGAACAGTTTGGCTTCACATAAAATGCAGTAGAACGAATGGCTATGAGGAAGGTTAATTCTAAATTTGCAAAGTGTCTGGCTGCAGCCTGCAGTAGACATCCAACATGGCCCACATCCAAGTGTGACATCAGAAGCCAGGCAATGCCACATTTGGATGTGGGTTGGATGTCCACTGCAGGCTGCAGCGAGCCCTACTTGCTCGGGGCCGCTTTCCAGAAGAGGGCGGAGCTTTAACAGCTCACGCTTCGGTTGCTCAACAAAACGGGAGAATCTCAAGCAGCCAAAATGAAGATTGTCAGTAACGGTGTTCAGCCTTACATTGTCCAAACCGGAGTCGGACACTGATGGAGAGACTCAGGAAGAAGTTACAACTTTTAGAATGCATCTGGACATTTCAGAATGTTAGTGGATAATTTTATGTAGTTACTGTAGAGTTAATTCAACTCATCGACTAGCATGTGCTGTCATGTTAATCTTTTGTGCAAATCCAGTGTTGAATTGACCCTTGTTTGTGAAGCAGTCTGGCGTAAAATGACAGCATGGTAACAACACTCTACTACAACAACTCTTCCTTTTCTCTAAAGCAGCCCAACATGGCCTCACCCCCTTTGTTGCGCGTTCTTGGGGGCAGGGTTTATGTAAATTTTAGGATTAGTGAAGTCATTAACCTGGGAAGAAACTTGCTGTAGTCCCTACCAGCCGTTTGTTGTAGTCCTCAGACAGAGAATTCTTTAAAAGAAAATATCTCCCTTTGCATTAAATTTTGAGCGTCAGATCTTCGCAGACGCTGTTTATGCTCTTACAGCAACATTACACACTAACTAAAGTTTAAAGAGTGACATCATAATCAACCACCCTTTTAAGAGACTTCTTTCAAAAAAAAAAAAAAAAAAAAATCTTATCCTCCCCAATTTTAGTGTATATCACATTTAAAACCACATATGAAGTGGCCCAATTGGATGCCAACAATTCTGACCTCATAAGTGTTTTTGTAATTTCAGCCTTCACCATCCCTCCAAAGTTTCACCTCTGCAGATATCATTTATCCCTTACTTTCACCCTACCTACCCATTTATCTCCTCTCCCCCTGCTTCTCATTTGGCTGGATGTAGTAGCGTTAATGTGATCTGCCATGCTTCAGTAAAACACACTCTAATCTCCATGGCTCTATGGGTTGAGTTGGACCCTCTCTGCTATTCCTGGCTCTGCCATCCCTCATGTTTATGGTCCATCTCTTATGATGCGCTTGTCATTGGAGCCCTCGTTTTATTGTTCGAGAACCCTTGTGTTTTTGCACCTTCACGGGGCTCGATGAATAGCCAGCAAGGGAATAAGCGGGACTGATGCAGAGGTATTTTCATAGTCTCCAAAGGGAAAGCAGGAATCCGAGGGAGGGAAGACATTGATAAACCGTGTAACAAGTCAGATGTGATTGCATCAGCATCTTCCCCTCGCATACAGTTGTGGTGGATGCACGGAGCATGCCATGCGTTATGAATCAGCTTGTAAAGAAACTCCTCTCATTGGTTCTATTACACACATGCGGCAGGGATAATTGGGAAAGGAAATGCACATAGATTGATATAGTAAACAAGCTTATGCCAAGGTTTAGTGCAATAATTTCTCTTGCGGTCATGCGATCGGCAAGGTACAACTCATTATTTTTTTAAATAGCCTTCAGAGCCAGAGAATACTTGAATTCAAATCAATGGTTACATTATTAAGAATACACAAGAACCTGGCATGGTAATAAAGAGTGTGAGTGGGATACATAGAGAAGGAAAGAGGAAGGAGGGGGGAGAGTCGGCAGCTGAGCTGGTCTGGTGGATTAGGATGCTACGTGGATCGTTTGTCTCAAACGCTGCCCACAGGTGATCCACTTAACCTAGGAAGTACCAATGATCAGCTGGCATGAAGAAGGTCAATGGATATGCTGATTAATCACAGAGATGATAAAGGCGTCTTCACCACTTCCAGGCCACTGCTGCCTGGGATCGCAATCTGGGATCACTGTGAGACGTTCATGCGGACATGTGGAGGTGAGTGGATCTGATTTCAGACTATTCATGCTACTGTTAATACTGGGAAATTTTTGAACCCCATAGGGACAATTTTAACCTTGGGTTAACCAATGTTTCACACTAATTTTGTTGTTTAACCCTGGGTTATGAACCACTTTTGTGGCGTTTACCCTGAACTGCAGTACCAAGGTGTACAGCACTGCTAGAATGTTATTGGGGTTATTTAGTGACATCCGGATGTGTTTAGTTTTGGTATCGAACAGTGCTGAAAATGTTAGCTAGGGATTTAACAGGGATTTAAGTCGCCATGAAACAGAATTGTTTTTCTTCCCTATTGTATATCTGAGCAAAACTGCTTCTCAAATGAGGGAAAAATGTAGGGCAGGTCTTGATTTTTGATTTTGTCCATTGGGAATTGACTGGATCATTGTCACTTGCTATTGTTGCGATCTCATGTGTTGGAGGGAAGAGGTTATTGTCCAACCCTTGTACCAGTGAACATGTCATCAGAGAAAGCCACTCTGTATATTAATCTGAGACAGAAGGAAGCATTTTAATATTTAACAAAGAATTACATACTTCAGCTTTAATTACTCGCCCAGAGCTTGAACTATATGTAACATGGAACGAAATGATTCTAGCTGTTTGCTCTGTTTATTTAAACAAAATAAGCTGAAAACACAATTTTTTAGTTTTTTACTTAACTGTCATTTGCACTTAATTTAATTACGTTAAAATTAAATTTGTAAAATGTTAAGTTAACTTAAAACATTTGTATTGGGACTACACAAATCATTTCTGTTGCATTGACTGAAACTGGGCAGTGGATTTCTAGTTTCCAGCATGCTTTGCATAGGGATAGAAATTAAGTGTTGAAATTAAGTGCTGTTTAATGTATTTTTAGGGAAAGGGAAAGGCTTGTTAGCGTTTAATGTTCAGTTATGCCGAACATTTAAAAGAGTTTCTATGTTGAAATTTTTGTGGTTACCACTGTGCTGAAGAGTAGAGCTTGATGTTAGTTTGTGGGTGGCGACATTAAACTATCATGCATGTTGCTTTACTCATTGTGCCATAGCTTTTTTGGCATCAATGCAGTGATAGGTAACTTCTTGTTCATTATATACACGTGCTATAGCTATAAAAACGTATGTATAAACATGTTCTAGACTAGCTATTTATTGTAACTTGAAGTAAGATTAGTTGATTACAGTACTGCTCTTCTTCATTACCAGATAAAGCCATCTGCGTACGGTCTATGGCCTTCACTCTTCACCATAATGGCAACCACAACAACTCAATGAATTTAAGTTCATACAACAAGAATACAATAAATCAGCCCAAACGAATTATTTTTTGTTGGAAAAATATAAATCAATTTCATGGAAATGTTTTCCTTAATTTAAATAATTTTTCTGACACAAGAACCTAAATTGATTACGTTTGTTCAACTAACTATTATTTGCTTAAATGGACTTGTTGTAGTCTAACTTAATTGTGTGGAAATGTTTTTAATTAAATTATTTTCAATGAACAAACAATTTTTGAGTGCAATAACCCAGGGTTAAAAATCCAGTGTGGTTTACTAAGACTGCGCACTGTCCTGAAGGAAGCAGCTGTGATGAGTGTTGCATCGTGTTGAACGTCACCTGCTAGGTGTTGCAGATGTGTCATTTTCTGAAAGTCAATGTGGCAGGTGTCTTAACATATGTGACAAGTCAGTAGCTGTGGTTGTGTTTTATTTTGGTGATATGTGCGGTTGCAGGTGCAGGGACTAGGTAACATGGACTAAAAAAAAAACAGCAAATAGGACAGTTTTTTGACACGCTGTGCTGGAGGTGCGAGCCGTTTCTGCGATTCCAGGTTGTAACAAGCTGTGATTATTCCTGAATAATTTATCAACACTTTTAAATAAAATGAGGCTCAGAAAATGAGGAGAGCTCCCGCTAACACTTGTTTATTCTCTGCGGTCTGATTCTCCCACCCGACTACACAAGACTTCTCTGCTGAGAATGAGATTAGGTCCACGGATGCAGAAACTAGTTCCAGGTTTGAGTGGGCACTGCGGAATGTCATGTAAATGCCATAAGGGAAATCGATCCAGAGGGAGACCTTTTCTTGGCTACCCATGAAATTATCACACAGAGAGAGGACAAAACAGACATTCAAAGGTGCATAGAAACATAAACAGGATAAATTAAAACTGACTCCAACAAGCATGGCGCTTTCATTCACACGGACACTGAAATGCTTTCATATGATGACCTTTTACATGCTGTGAGCTCCATCAATAGGTGAAGAAGAGAGAGAGCGAGATCGCACTGGTGCTGTGTGCATCCTCTGTTAATTAAAATCCTCTAATGCGGCATGCTGCATGTTGAGAGTGGACCAATCACAGAGCTTCATTCTCAACACCAATATTGAACAGCAGCATCTCTTAAACTCCTCTCTCTGGGGGGCAGCAGCACGCTTGCCTAATGACTAAAAGCCATAACAAACACCAAGCCTTCATTACACTCATTCTTAGCCACCTATTTCATCAATCAATACACCACATCATGCTGTCTCAGCCACTAAAGCCTAATGATATCCACAGACAGCGCCTTTTGTGGATATTCTGTATTCCTTTTTAAATGACTAGACAGTGTATTCAATGCCAGAGCTTTCAATACTTCCTAGCCTAATGCAGTATATTGTCATTGTTTGGATCTATAAGCAGCTTATTAGCCATGCTTGTTAAGGCAAGCATCACTATTATTATTACTCCTACTTAGGGTTAGTGATTTGAACAACACCCTCGCCTAAGTATTATACTTCAATGTTTAACTCATCTCGCATAGTTTGTGCTAAACGATACCTCAAATCAAGCAGATAGTTGGGCAGAGGTTATTACTTTTCTAAAGGAGCGGACATCGATTTTACCTGGTGAATAAAAGAGACTTGCATTGAAGGAGGGAGCTGAGCCATATCTTAAGACTTGAAAATCATGGAGGGAGTGGACTCTTTTGACTTTGGCTAGTAAGCAACCAACCAGCAACCATTCAGAACCCCACAGCAACCGTCAAGCCATGCCCTAGCAACCACTCAGAACACCAAGCAACCGCATAGCAACAACGTCTATTTTTACATTTATATGTGATTTCAAACTAGGAAAAGATTAGGAGTTATATAGGGCTGAATGATTGCTAGGCTGTTCTGGTATTTATTTATCTATTTAGGTGTTGCTAGGGTGTTCTAGCTGGTTGCTAAGATGTTCTAGCAGGTTACTAGGCAGTAACCTACAGTATCTACTGAGCAATTCCCATCAGCATCATTAACATATTGTGTCATTTGACATCTTGGATGGTTTGGCCTCTTGGATGGATTGGCTCATTATTTGCCACTGAATGATTTCCGTCTGTGTCCAAAGCAACCTTAAAGGGATAGTTCACCCTAAAATAAAATTAAGCTATAAATTACTCACCCTGATGTTGTTTTAATGCCGTATGCCCTTCTTTCTTTTACGGACCACAAAAGGATAATTTATTTATTTATTTTTGCCATTATTATGGCATTGTTGCCTTTATTATGATAGAACAGTGATTAGACAGGAAGTGAAGTGGGAGAGAAAGAGGGGGACAGGATCGGAAAGGACCATGAGCCGGGACTCAAACTCGGGTCGCCCGAAGCGCATTGGTGCTACATGTCAGCGCGCTGCCCATGAGGCCATCAGTGCTGACCACAAAAGGATCATTTTTAAAAAATGTCCTGCTTGCGCTTATCCATATAATGGCAGTGAACAGTGACCAGCATCAAGCATTTTAAAAAAGATGCAAAAGTCTAAGAGAATGATCCCATGTGACATGTGTTGTATATTCCAAGTGTTCTGGCCTAGGGGGATATAATAGAAAATATAGGGATAGATTTACTAATAGCTTGCGCCAGAGCAAACCCTCTTTTGCCGTTTCACAAGTTCACACAGTAAAAGTATGCATATTTGGCGTGCTGTCCGAGGAGAGGGCTCAGATCTTGGTATTTGGCCTGAACCCAGAGTACTCCCCCTGTATCCCTGGCTGTGATGAGAACCACCTGAGAGTGAGGAGTTGGGGTGGTGGAGGGATGCTGAATACTGTCAAGGAACATAGGTAAGTCGGCTGCATATATATATATATATATATATATATATATATATATATTTATGAAAGGAGAGTATTTAAATGTATCATGCAAGGTGATTTACTAAGGTTTGGGCTAGTCAATTTACTGGTATCTGCGCCATTATTTACCGCCCAAACAAAGCATGTCTTAAACCAGATACTAATTTGTGCTGCTCTAGATTGCGTTGGTCCTTATGGAAATGATCCAGCTGCGTGAGTTCTTTAATTTGCGCGTTGTCAGTAGATCACGCACAGAACTTTACGCTCCCATCTGTGTTTTTTTGGAATTGCGCTTTCATGCTAATTTGCCCTGTTTAGAATATCTGGCTCTTAATGTATTATTTGATGAAATTCTGACCTTGGCCGTTGGTCTGCTGTGCATGGCTACACGTTCGTGAGACACAAGTTGTGAGGAATCAAGATTAACAGAAATGCAACATAGATACAATCTATGTACCTTCTTCTATGAAGTGAATATATCTGTTGTGTTTGTCACAACAAGAAGTTAGCACATTCACATCTGTCAACTGTCAATTCAGACTGTCATCAGACAAGTTCCGGAGATATTGAACTCAGTGAGGAAAGTAAATGGATACTTTTTTGGGATTTCTAGGTGTTGTATTTCATGTTTCACTTTTGTAAATCTTGATTTCTCACAACTTGTGTTCTTTTTCTGGGCGAGTCAGAGTGAATTGCGACGCTAGTAGAGTCACACGAACAAGCACTCGCGTAGTGGTGCAAGGAAGATCAACGGCCATGGTCACGATTTTCATTAAATAATACATTCAATTTCATGCCTTGCTTCAGAAGGCCTTTATTAACCTCCCAGAGCCATGTGGAGTATGTTTATGATGGATAGATGCTCTTTCTTGAGCTTCATACTCATTATAAAGCTGGGATGCGGCAGGATGTTTATTAATATAACTCTGATTGTGTTCATCAGAAAGAATAAAGTTATATACACCTAAGATGGATTGAGGGTGAGTAAATGTTGGGGTAATTTTCATTTTAAAGTGAACTAATCCTTTAATTTTCATTTTAGGGTGAACTGTCCCTTTAAGTACACAACTGTAATGGCACAATAAATTAGACGGTACAAATGTGATCTGTAACAGTTGAAGGTATGTATAGATCAGTAGCCACTGGTGTGCTGATTATCATGGATGTAAGCAGAGGCAGATGGCATCAGAAAGCATGTGATAACCTGGGAGTGAATTTCCAGCCAGGTAAAAACTGTGAGAAAACACCATTTACTAAGTAGATGTAGAACATAAATCATCTACACGTCCCATCCCTCCTACCAAATTGCTTTTTCTCTACCATCGTACTCTGTCTATCTCTCTTTCCCCACAGCCCCCTACTTTTGTGCCCCCTCTCCTTCTTTTTTTTCTTATCCCCTCCTCTCGATCTCTCTCTCTCTCCATCTCATTTCCCCTCCTTCATTTTCATCCTCCTCTCCTCTCTCATTTCCTGCCGGCCGGCCCTCCATCACCCTCTCTCTCAGTGTGCAGACATCACTGCCATATTGGGACAGTGACACCTCCATTAATCAATTTAGCAAACACCACGGGCTGATCTGCACAGTGTCATGCACACGCGCACATGCCAAAACATCGAGGATGAGTATCTACAATTCATTCACCTCAATCTGGCCCTGTGAAAGTCAAGGTCATGCAGTCCACTGGGGAATCCATGCGTGATATAAACTCAGGTGATGGTATGTTGGATTATGCACCATTGGATGGTACAGTCCCACTTCCTAAGTGGTTATTAAATTAATTTTTCATATATACCATATGCATAGCATACAGGGGATCTCATTGGTGAGTACTAAAAAGCAGTCTTAAAGGTTGTACAGCTCAATGTGCACTCAATACTGCCATCTTCTGACAAGATTCTAGTATTGCATTCACAAACATTAACTTGTCTAATGCTGCCCCCTTCAGGTTAGTGAATGACTCACTAACTGCTGAATGAAATACTGCCCCCTTTTGACAGGAGAGAAGAATTTCATTTTACTCTTTCATTTGATTGGGGAACTTCAAGGCACTTCAGACTCAACAACGCCACTGTCAGGCAGGGAACGCTGTATATTTCTTGAAAAGTACACTTTCACATACTATTATTATGGAAATTATATACTTTAAAAGATATACTTATGTGTGAATATGTGTGTAAAATAACTGAACGCAATGTATTTTTTACACTTATTTGCATGTTAATTGCAATTAAATGAGAATGTATTATAGTTTAAAAGTATATTAAATGCATTCAGCTGAATTTTAAAGTGCTTTTTGACCCACTTAATTAGGACTTGAGTACATCTTTATATAATTTCATAATTCTATTTTCATGAAATATGATTAAAGTCTACTGCTGAATGTACTAACAAGCATTTATAGTCAGCAAAAATATACTTGAATGTAATTTCTGTTTAAACTTATACGTAATGCATTAAAATGTATTTGTAATTAATTACACATTTGTAATGATAAAATTGCAATTTAGTACATATTTAATATATTTACTTTAAATGTAACATCAAATAACACACTATAGTTAAAATTATAATCAAGTACTTTACATGCACTTTAGTTTGTTATTCAATAAAAAGTCTACTTCTTAGCACAACAAAAGATTATTAAACATACATAAGGATTTAAAATGTACTTTGAAGTAAAACTTTTAATTTGACATAATTAAAGAGTACATTAAACTTATGTATATTAAAGGCACAATATGGTAGATTTGTGGATTAAAATATCTAAAAACCACTAAAACAGTGTTATATATTTTGTTGACTTGTGTACATACATTATCCCAGATGTTTCCAAGAATGTTAAAATCCAGAGAAATAAGCCATTTTAACCAGTACTATACCAATGTCATCACACCTGCCCTTGATTTCTGTGGAAACATCAAAGATGCTTCACTGTATTATGTTTTATTAGACAAGGGAACAACTGTTTGGATACATTTATAGACAGAAAACGAATCATTGTTATATAGCTCAACATGGTTAGTCTTTTTGTTTGAATCTTGTTTTCTCGATTATATTAAAGGTCCCGTTTTTCGTGTTTTTTTGAAGCTTTGATTGTGTTTATAGTGTGCAATATAACATGTGTTCATGTTTCGCGTGTAAAAAACAGTATTTTTCACATAATTTACTTTTCTGTATACCGCTGTTTCCACTGTCATAAAAACGGGCTGATGACTTCCTTGTTCTATGAAGTCCCTCCTTCAGAAATACGTAACGAGTTCTGATTGTGCCAGCGGTTCCTGTGTTGTGATTCGACAGCAGCTTAGCGCTCCTTGCCCGGAAAGGTCACGCCTCTTACCATAACGTGGAGATGCATGCGCTCAGTGTTATTGTAAACATGTCTTTAATTTTACCCTATCAATCTGAGCCGGAATCAGACCCGGTGATTGGACTGCGGGATGAAAATAACAGCGTTTCGACGACATGGCGACAAACACACTCTACAAATGCAACTCTTGTGTATTCCTGTGGGCAGAGGTTAGTCAAAAAACTGTTTTAGTGACGTCATTAAAGAAGGAAGTAGAGGGATGTAGTCCAAACTGGCCGTTCGATGTAGGCGACTTCTGTTAAATAAAATATCTCGCTTGGCATTGAACTTTGAGCTTTAAAATTTTACAGATTTTATTTATACTCTAACAACAACATTACACACTAACTAAAGTTTGAAACATGGGATCACGAAGAACGGGACCTTTAATATGATATTCTAATATCGATCTAGCTTACTGCAGTGTACAACAAGTGTTTCACAGCAGCCACAGAGCAAATGCACAGAGTAGCATTCTAACAACACAAGTAAATGTATCTAACATGATGAAACAGCGCTGCATTACCCCACATAAGCTTGACCGGAAGAAGAGGAAGCGGTGACTGTGGCATAATAAAAGCTCCACTGTTCTCGAGCCGTGTGTTGCGCTCGTCTCTCATTAGCAATCGCTCCAGCTTCCTTGTTCCACTCCCACAGCACTCGGTCCTGCTCTGCATTATACTACAGTAATGTTAATAATCTCATCCATGAACATGATTTCTGTCCGAGTCCCGTCTGATTATTTTTCCCTGGCTGTGAGGTGAAGATGTCATCTCCCATGATTCCGCGCTCAATCAATCAAGCTACGCCTTTGTTTTGAATAGGCGACCTCTAGTGGCGAAAAACTACATATTGTGCCTTTAAGAAACTCTGTTTAAGTACACTAGTGGACTTTTATTTAATTAATATTCTATTATCTGTGAGTTAAAAATATTCTTTTTTAAGATTTGAAGTTCATTACAACAATAATTTAGAAGTTAATTAAAAATTAAAATAGTTCAATATGGTAAAGCGAATGTCTTTTTCACAAGGGTTCTTTGTTACTAAAAAAGGGATGAAATGCAAATCTTGCTGCTAAACGGATATGACGAACAAGTGATCCAATGTATATATTACTTGATTTGCCAAAAATCTGTTTGATTAGACGGCGGCAAAGACTGTCTTTATGAGTGTCAGTCAGTAGCGAAGAATTTTACACTGAAAAGACTGAACTATTTTGAACACTGAACAAGACGCAACTGACAAATGCTTTGACTAGCGCTGTCAGTCACGGGAAAACCCCTTAACTGTTAAAAGGACAGGATAATACATCGAACATTTAAACAGATTTTTTATTATTAACATAGGACTGACCTGAAGGAAAATGCTAAATCTGAATGCAGGTAATAAACTCGCTTGATCTCTTTCTCACAACACTCTTCTACATAATACAGTAAGCTTCAATGAACAATATCAATTGAGAACATACAGTTTACATTGCTAAGAGTGGTTGCTAAGAGTGTTGTGATACACAGAACTGTTGAGTGAAGCAGTCATAACTGTGTTTTATCGCACAGCCATTGACCAATCAGAACCAAGGACAGGAACTAACTGTTTTATAATGCAAAGTAATAATGTCTCCTTAATAATTACAATTTTGGTCTCATCATACTGTACATAGAAAATAATACTAAACCATTCTTACCTGTATAATGTCTGTCATCTGCATTAGAAGCAAAACGCAGGGAAAAAGAGAATATCAGAATTATAAGGAATTATTATAAAACTGATTCTGTAATTGAAAGTTCACAAATACACTAATACTCACAGTGGCAGACAGGTTTGGGTGAGTCCCACTTGCCCAGCTTAGTGCACTGTGTGCTGTTTCTGCCCACCAGGATGAAACCCTCCAGACAGCTGTAGTGAAGTATTGTGCCCTCCACCGATGGGCCTGGAGGGTGCACCGTCACACGGCCGTTCTCCAGAGATGTCCACACCCGCGGACACGGCAGCACTGAGGATCACACAGTACAGCGAAGAGTCAGTTATACATTTAACCTGATCCTTCAAAATCTGATTGAACTATTATATTGACCTGTTGCTTATCATTTAAGATCTATGTTTCTTGTGAGCAGTCTGGAATGGAAATTTCACTTAATAAAGATTAATAAAGTTTTTACCTTTCATTACCTTACCTTACCCTTATAAGGCATAACTGTTATTCATCTATGTCTAAAGCAGTGAAAAGATAAATGATGGCAAAACTAGAACAAATCATCCTGAGAGACCAATTATATAACACACAATATGCTTAACAGTCATCTGTAATAACTTATACTTCATATTTCAGTCCGGAAGTGATCACGTCAAACACATCAGTGCTTTCTGTCAACACCATCTGTCTGATTTTAAAATGGCACAGGACAGTCTGAAGGTTGTGTAATAGTTATAGTGTGTGTGTTCTTCTACATATGGTTTATGAGGACACACTTCCTGTGTCCTCATAAACCAAATGGCTTAAAATAGAAAATACCAAATGTTAAGGTTTTTTTTTTTTGAAATTAAAAAAAATGCCAAAAGTTTTCTGTAATTGGTATGTTTAGGGGTAGGTTTAATGTAAGGGGATAGAATGTACAGTATGAAAACCTATGGAGAGTCCTGTAAACCACATATAGTTTAAAGGGGTCATGAACTGCGTTGTTTTATAATGTTTCCTGGGGTGCACTTATAATGTTAGTATGGTTTTTACATCAAAAATCATAAATTAGAAATAAAAGCATTTTTGCTACCCTGATTTTAGCCCTCGGGTTTGAACGCTCTGTTTTAAAGGGCGTGTCTGCTGTGAAACTCCCACTGCTGTGATTGGCTTACATCTTTGCCTTTGAAAAAGCTAAGTATTACTCTCTCTTTTAGAGTGTTTTTACTATTACAGCTCTCAAAGTTAACTTATTTTGAACAATGTTGCATTACATTTAGATATATGGCATTATATTTAGATCATGGCATGAAAGGTTGCAGAGATGAACAATGTAGCCAATCACAGACATGTTGTTGAGAGCATGAAAGCAGTGATCTTGTCATTACAACTCAATTTCTGCACACTAACAAATGCTTTCATTGTCACTAACAGTGCAAATGCAATATAACTAAGAGATTTGTTGAATAAAACGGGAGTTTTGAATCCTTTGAAAGGTAATGTTATTTTAGTCCTGTATTGCTCCTCTCTCCTCATCATCTCACTAAACGGAGCTAACATTGCAATGATGAAGTAGCTGTTGATTTCTTCTGCTGAGGCGGGGTTTCACCTATCTATTATAGATGGGCACATTCTAGGATCAGTCGTTCGCTGGACCTGGTGTCAATAAAAGCTTTTATTTGACTAACAATTAAGTTTTCAGTTCTGAAACTTACAGGATATTCTTATAGTATGATGACCTCTTATATATCAAAAGCTCAAGGAAAAGTTAATTTCTCAATTCATGACCTCTTTAAGTGTGTGCGTGTGTGTGTTTGAGCGCGCACTTGACCTAGCTTACTTTTGGGGACAAAAATCAACAAAAAAAACAGATATTAGCTAAATTTGTAAAACCTCCATTTCGGGGATGTCCTCAAACGGGAAAAAAAAGGTTTATTTAGAAAAGCATACTACTCTTGCTTGTTTTGCTGTAATGTACATTATGCGCAGTGTACACTGATGTTCAAAAGTTTGAGAAAGAAGGATATTTAGCAAGGATACAAAAGTGACAGAGTAAAGACTTTTCTGTTTATATAAACCCTAAACTTTGTAATCTGAATCACATATTCATTTACATGTACATTGCATGTATTCCAAAATAAAAACAGCACAAGCACAATGCATCAGTCGGCACATTCAGAACCGGAGAAAGTCAACAGAGCGGCCCTGAGTATAATTGTCATTTTTGTATTGATGACATTTCTAAAAAGAAAGCTCACATATGTCAGAAGAGCTTTTTTTAGTAAATACTTTTTCAATCTTCTACACTGACCAGTTTTTTAAAGTCCCCCAGTCAATCATTTTATCCCTTAAAACTTATCTTTGATCATCAAAATTACATATTTAAATGTTTTTTCCTGTGAAAAAAATTCTTCATGCCTTAAAACAGTGGTTCCCAACGACATTCCTAGGCTACGTTCCACTCCAGTTTTAGACACGCACTCGCAAACTTCCCTACACACTTCCCCTCGGGGGAATCCCTGCCGCCATTTTGAAGTGCGTTCCACTTCGTGAAGTGGACGAGGGAAGTTTACATGGACAGACCCTCGCTCCCTCGATTTTAACCGAGGGAGCGAGTCTACTTCACATGTACACTTCAGGCAGCTCCATAACCCACAATGCAATACGATTATGACGTCACCGCATATCGCGTTTAATTTACCCTACCACAAACAATTCTATGATATATTAATTATTATTTAAACATTTAAAACACACATATATACATATAGAATGCTGTATTAAACAAATTTGTAAGGGGAAAAAATAAATAATAAATCAGCTCCATTGCGGATTCCAAGTGATCAAGGGCTTAGGACGTTCCAGTTCAGCCCATTGCAAAGGTTCCGCCAGAAGTGGGCACTCGTGCAACGTAAGCAATGACGTACATCCGAGTCAACGAGACCGAGGGAAGTTAGCGAGGGAAGGGCATTTAAAAACCGAACTGGAACGCATCCCTATAGAGCCCCCAACACTGCATGTTTTCCATGTCTTCTTGATCAAGCACACCTGATTCAGATCATCAGCTCATTAGCAGAGACTCCAAGACCTGAAATGGGTGTGTCAGATAAAGGAGACATGCAAAATGTGCACTGTTGGGGGAGGCTCAAGGAATGTCGTAAAATACCAGAGATTGTATATAGGGCAGTGGTCTCAAACTCAATTCCTGGAGGGCCACAGCTCTGCACAGTTTAGCTCCAACCAGCTCCAACTCACACCTGTTTGGAAGTTTCTAGTAATCCTGAAGACCTTGATTAGCTGGATCAGGTGTGTTTGATTAGGGTTGGAGCAAAACTGTGCAGAGCTGTGGCCCTCCAGGAAATGAGTTTGAGACCACTGTTATAGGGAGATGAGAGGGTCTGTATCTCTTACCATTGGAGAAAGCGTAACGGCTAACTTAATCACGTGCTCAGCTCTCAGCCTATCATGTAATGGCAGTGACATCAGTCACAACATTCCCTAGTCTGCCTTCTCTTAAAAAAATACACTTTTATCAAGCTAAAATCTATTCGTTCCCAACAAAAGTATTGTTTAGTGATTAGCAAACAGGCTGTCGATTCATTAAATGATTAGCTATTTCCCCACAAAAGCTGTTTAATCAGCACAGTGAAGCCTCTCATCCATTGACATCCATTCAAAAACCTGGCGTACCGCCAGAGGTGGAGCATTAGCATTAGCCGTCAAATTTTTTTGGATAAAGGTTGCATGCTTGCCTTCCAGTGGCTTTAAAAATACTCTACACCCTTGCTTCATTTAGGGCAAATTCCAAACAGCATTTTGGCACCCTTGAAGGGCACTTTGAGAAGGAGACACCATTTGTAGGGGTGTTCCAAAAGAAAGTGAACAACTAAATCCCTTCACGAAGGGCCCTTCCATAAGGCCGTTAGCGAAGGATACATACGATGGTCACTTCGAGGAAGTAATTTTATTATTTATGGTCATGTGACTCAGCGAATACTCGTGATTCATTTTTAAAGCTAGATGGCGGGAGAGTTAACGAGTTAATTCAAGCTGTTTTTTGGGGGGTTTTTTGGTGATATATTTCACACATTTTTGTCATGTTATGTTTAAATACGTTTCATAGGTTAGAAATGTTGAGTAATTCATTGTCCCAAGATGAGACGGCAAGTACACTCACACACACATATATAACATATTTTAAAAAATATATAAATGTGTCTTTATTTCCAACAGCTATATTAACAGCAATAATAAGACATTTCTGTCGTAAGAACATCTAATCAGCTGATGGACACCGTGCTGCGTTGTCATGAAAACATCCCAGGTGAAGATAATGAAGAAATTACGTTGCTCCCTTCGCCAAGTGGATTCCAAACGGTTACATAATGGCACGCAAGTGCCCTGATCCCTTCAAAAGTCCCCACTTCAAGGGCTCTGGCCTTCAAAGGGAGTAGGGCATAGGGATGCTCCCTTCCCTTTGGAATTTGCCCTTAGTATACGCTGATACATGAATATGTAAATTAGCCCCGCCTCCACTCACAAGTGGAAATACTGGTTTAATTCAGCCATATACAGTATGTTTGAACCAGAAACTGATTCAGAAGAAGTAAATTATACTGGCTCACTCAAAATCACATAACGTAACATATCATATTAAAATGAATATGATTAGTCTTTGACTTGACTACGTTATCAAACAGCTAATAATGTTGTGCTAATGTTACACAAACCATGTTCCCATTTGCCATCTCAGAGTCAGACAGCTGCCTTCTAAAATCAGTGTCCTTAGAAACGCATTGAACAACTTTTAGAATGTCAGTGAAGAAAGGCATATAGTTCATCATAACATCGTAATATACATCATATACATAATTCACTCGCTCTATTGCTAAATGTACACAATTTTTCATATCAACAGAAAAAAATATACCAGGATAACCTGGCTTCTCTTGAGACTCCCCTGCTGAGACTCCGTTGATGTGATTGGTTACAAGATTGTTTGTGATGTAAGAAACACTAGCGATTTCAAACTGTGTTGAGACTGTCTTTGGTTCACTGCAGTTTTAAAGAGAAAATACTCAGCAGTGGTGTTGGCTTATGAATTTGCACATGGTTTGTCTTAAATCATATTAAAAACATCACACAGACAACATAAAAAAATTTGTTGTAATTTTCACTACAGGGGGTCTTTAAGACAAAAAGTGCTCGACTTAACCATCCATTTCAAGTGTGATAAATCAAATTAAACAACTCAAGAAGGAGGTGTGCAAAATTGCAGCTGATTTGATAAGGGTTTTTTTTAATATCTGAAATAGACACTGAATTAATGAGGTCATGTGATAGCAATGTAGCATACTAATGTCTGAAATGCTAATTGTGTACTATTTCAATGAATTCCTCCAATAGCAGCCACTGTACACTGTATATTGTATACTGTGCACTATGCACTAATGATCATCCTAAAAAAAATTAAAAAGGCACTTATATATTTGTATGTATAAAGACACAGTTGATACGGTGAAAATTAATATAATAAATAAGCATAAAATATTATTAAAAAACAAATTGTCTTTATTACATTACATTATTACTTTTTTCTCTACCTCACTATAGTACTGTAATGTTAGATGTATTTATTTATTTAAATATTCATTTATTTATTTACTCATTTTCATATATTTAGTTAGTTGAAGCTTATTTTTTATTATTTACTCATACTTTTCACTGAAATTTTCCACATGCAGACCCAAAGTCTTCACTGTAGTATTTAATTTCTTAAAGGGGTGGTTAAATGCGATTTCACTTTTTTAACTTTAGTTAGTGTGTAATGTTGCTGCTTGAGCATAAACAGTATCTGCAAAGTTACAGCACTGAAAGTTCAATGCAAACGGAGATATTGTCTTTTAAAGTTAAATGACTACAAACACGACCGGTTTTGGACTACAACGGGTTGGTGACATCATAAACCCTGCAAAACACGCCCCCGGGAACAAAGAGGCCATGTGGTGCAGCATGTGGAAGCGGAAGAGTTGTGTACACCGGACGCGAGCCGCGCGTCAAAAGATAATAGAACCCATTATAATCTGTGATATTTTCTACACTGGATGCGGCGCGGAAGAAGCTTCCAGAATCTACACGAGTTCAATGATGGATGGCTATTACTGACAGATGAAGCAGTTCCCACTTTAAAAGCAGAAGCTGCTGTTTATTGGCTTTAAACTGTAAGTACTTTATTGTTTGTACATGTTGCTATTTTTGGTTGCATCAAGGACATATACAAAGAGCAACTTGTTTTTGTTCCGCTAGCCAGTTGGCTAAATTCTACAAACACCAACAAACTTATGTGTTCATAGACAAACAGTTGTTCATTCTATAAATTAAACGCTACATTTACAAAAATGCGACTACTCAGTCATGTATTCGGCTACAGTAAAGCTTTAATCAGGATAAAACTGTATATTGAAAGCTAACAAACAGTGACATCATATCTAAACACTTTGACACAAATACTAAATGAAATACCATTCATAAACGTCCTTTATATGCCGCGATTGCAGCTTGACCCTCTTCATCTGGGTCTAATTCGGGCTCAATTTGATACAGCAATATAGACGCTATTATTTACATTTTGACTGAAGCAACGAATGGTAAGGGGCGTGTCGTTTCCGGACGCTTCAGCGAATCACGATACACTGGGCCAGCTACCAACCTGCTGCTGACCTATCTGAGCATATTGCGTATTTCGGAGGGAGTGGCTTCATAGAAGCAGGAAGTCAAAAGAGCCGTTTATATGACAGTGGAAACAGAGGTGTAGAATAAAGATAAAATATATGAAAAATACAGCGTTTTCAAATAAAACGAAGCATTAAGACATGTTAAACTGTGCCCCAAAAACACAATCAAGCCTAGAAAAAAAACACTTAACCACCCCTTTAATTTTGGG
Source organism: Megalobrama amblycephala (assembly GCF_018812025.1). Lineage (NCBI taxonomy): Eukaryota > Metazoa > Chordata > Actinopteri > Cypriniformes > Xenocyprididae > Megalobrama > Megalobrama amblycephala. The sequence continues at coordinate 2,870,094 of NC_063052.1, forward strand.
GCACAGTTAGTTTGTGGTAGGCCTAATTACAATTAGCTTAATTTAAGAATAACAGATGTCAAAGAGAAGTAAAAAATACATGTTTGACTTTCTTTGGAAAAAAATAATGTGACAGAGAGAAGGAAACAAGAGAAAGTTTTCAGACTGATTACGCTGTCGACATCGTCACATAAAAGGTGCGTTCACGCGGCCTCGTAATTCCTGTAGTTACAAGATTGTAGCTTGTAAAAAGCGTTCACGTCCTCGTAGAGCTCGTAATTACAGCTTGTAAACTGGGAGTTTTCTGAAAGCTCCTAGATGTACCGCATGGCCGCTGTACCACCTGACCACTGTAGATTGATTTATTAGGCGTTGATAGTGGTGCCATGGAAATGCATAATTCCCAGTCCAAGGACCAAAAGGACGTGAAAAGCTCCGAATATAACGTCACGTGTTGTCATTTCAAGATTCCGGTAAATACGAGGTGACGTGAATGCAGCTTAAGTTCTGACTGCTGGTCTAGCAAACCAGAATTCCTCATTAACAGGTTTACTAACATTCGCACAATAACAGTGACAAAACACCTCCATCCTTTGCTTATGCATTTATATTTATATTACCCAGCATGACAGGACGGTAGCTTTTGGTGACATCATTTACTGATGTAATGCACATTCTACTTTCAAACACGCTATTTCATCAACATCTTTTCAAAATCAAAGCTCTGATGTATTCCGAATTTTAACAAATTCAACAAAAAATGAGATACATTGTTTTAATTGTTACTCTGAAGTTGTTTTTATTATTGGATGAGCTGGATTTGTATAAAGGCTGAGATAACTAAATTAACTAACTAAATGGTGTCAACATTATGGCATCTTCTATTTAGAAATCTAGACCATGTGCTCATTTAGGTGATTGTAAATGATGTGTCTAACAAAAAAGAATCCTCTCATAATCAACTGTTACTGACAGTCACAGTCTTGAAAAGATGTGATGTTACCTGATGAATTTCTAGCAAAAGACTGACAGAAAACCACACAAAACCAGATGTGTGTAATACTTGAATAATTGTACTTCATTACTACATTTAAATATAATGATGGAGAATCTGTACTTTACTAGAGTACTATTAAGTGTTGATTTTGTTACTGTTAAATGAAAAATATTATAAAATAGTTTTCAATATTTTAAAAAAGCTAAAATAAAATAAAAAATATTAGATGAAAACAATTTTTTAATTTAAGTTGGTAGCTAACTGAAATAAAATAAGTTGAAGTACTCAAACTAAAATAAAATTACTAAAATGTAAATTAAAATGAAAACTGAAAATATACTAGTAAACACTTACTCAATATATACTATAAGTATATACATACTAAAATAACACTGGAACTATAGAAACACTTGTACTCTTAATCTATCATCTTTCCAAGTCTTCATGCTCCCTACAAAATCATTTAGTGCCCATTTACTGTAGTACATTTGCAGGTCATCATGATGAAAATCTTTTTTTTTTTACTGAGCTTGTAACACTGTCTACATTGGACGCAAATGGTGCGATGCGTGCAAAGATGTTGTCTACACTGGATACGCAAGCGACAAATCTCCGACAGTAAACTGATGCCTCGTTCTATTTATGACATGCTGACATGAAGGACAAATGCTTTGCAATAGGTGCTTGATCGTGTCCGGTGTAGACATGGTGTAAGACTTAATGTTTATAACATTACAACACAGTCACTGACTTCAAGCAATGTGTTTGAATTATTTTTGGTTTCTGAAGATGAATGAAGTTGTAATGTAAAGTTACTGTAACAAAATAAAACATTAAAAAGCTTAAAAAAAAAAGTAAATGTGGAAATTATTCACTTTCACTCAAGTATGTTTTATCTATACATTTTAGACCTTTGAAGAAAACAAAAGGAAGTTGAACATACAGCATTTGCTGCGCTGGTTCAGGTCAGTCCAAGTGCCGTCAGGGAGACACTTTCTGACCTTTGGTCCCACAATTACTCTGTTCCCTCTGCAGATGTACTCGATTTCATAATCCACCGGCAACACCTGTACACTACGGATCTGCATCCAGAAAGAGAGAACTCTGTTACAACAAAATTTAAACATACACTGCTGTTAAAAAGTCTGGGGTCAGTACGATGTTGTTTTAAAATGAAAGACTGCTTTTATTCAAGGCTGCATTAAATTCACCAAAAGTGACAGTAAAGGCATTTATAATGTCCCAAAAGATTTATATTTCAAATAAATGCTGTTCTTTTTAACTTTCTATTCATTAAAAAATCCTGAAAAAAAAAAAAAAGTCGTATGGTTTCCACAAAAATATTAAGTAGCACAACTGTTTTCAACATACAAGACATGTTTCTTGAGCAGTGTCATGTGACACTGAAGACTAGAGTAATGGCTGCTGAAAATTCATTTTAAATTTAGAAAAGTTATTTTAAAATTGTAAAGATATTTCACAATATTAATAATAATACTGTACTATTCATAATAATACTGTACTGTATTTTTGATCAAACAAATGCAACCTTATAGACACAATAAAAAAACTTATTTTAAAATAATATTAAAACATCTTACCTACCCCAAAATGTTCAACAGTAACATAAACTTTACCATCTATCCCCCCAAACTCACACAGATACACATATTTAATATAATAAATGTAATAATAAATTAAATTCTCAATTCTTCACACCTGTTCCTGGGTCAGGCCCCTGTATCTGATCCCCCCATCTCTTGGCGGGCGAATGATGGCACAACCTGATGGAAAAGATATGTAGATAATAAAAGATAATCAGGTTTTCTGAAGGATGTCTGTGAAATCCTACTTGTTACATTCACAGAAACTGTACAATCATTTATCACAATCTGCAATGCTCATTTTGACCATTAGATGGCAGAGTCTCCTTTCTAAACATCTGAGGCAGCTTTGAGCTAGCAGAAGCAATGGCGACAGCCATGATGGAAGCTTCTGTGACGGCCTGAGTCGTTTATTCAAACTAGCCATTCTTGCCACTATTATTAAAAAAGATGATATATATATATATATATATATATATATATATATATATATTATTTTCCACAAAAAATATAAACTCTCACAAAAATTTAAAACCAACTTTACAGTGGTTTCACTAGTGGAGCCTATTGTATTCATAGACTTCAAATGTAGCCCTTTATAGTACTAGTACTTCACAGCACTAAATTTTCCATTATATTTGAGTCATTCATGTCTCTAATCTGTGTAAATGTCTGAGTTTCCCCTGGGCTCAAGGCTCTGCTGGGGATTTGCTGTCAGAATGAAAGAGTGCAGTAGCTGTAGCCTGTTATTACAGCCTGGTTCACCTACAGTGTCAGCAGCTAATTACAGTCATCACCAAACCCAGTGCCCAGGGGCAAGACAGACCAGCATGACTGTGTGCACTTGTGTGTTCACACGTGCATGTGTGTATTAGAGTCATTTTGTGTGTAAGGGTATTTTTAGGGTCAAAAACATGAGCAGCATTAAATCAAATGCTTCCATTGGCTCGCTGTTCGCAGCTTTGAAGAGACTGTAGGGTAGTTGGAAATGCCAAGTCTACACTGCACAACATGTATTGTGGCATTTTGTGTAATTGCACACTGTATTTAAGAAGACCACGTACACAATGCAGTCTCGTTCTGTATATGGAATGGGTCAGGATGGTCGACTAGTCATCAACAACGGCATTTTGTTAGCTTAGATTTTTTAGCAGTGTGGTTTAAAGTGAATGAATTTTAAAATTCCGCTTCTCTCAAAGCAGGGTTATAATTGTTAAATAAAACTAAAACTGTTGAAAACATTTTTTGTTAAAGGTGCCCTAGAATTAAAAATTGAATTTATATTGGCATAGTTAAATAACAAGAGTTCAGTACATGGAAATGACATACAGTGAGTCTCTTTCCTTCTTATATAAATCTCATTTGTTTAAAAGACCTCCAAAGAACAGGCGAATCTCAACATAACACCGACTGTTACGTAACAGTCGGGGTGTACGCCCCCAATATTTGCATATGCCAGCCCATGATCGAGGCATTACACAAGGGAAGCCAGTATTAACGTCTGGATGTGCATACAATACTCACATAATCCGACGCATGCATGCAGTATGCATGACGAACACTTTGTAAAGATCCATTTTGTAGGTTATATTAGCTGTGTAAACTTTGTTTACGCACTGTTTAAGGCAAGTGCGAGCTCCGGGGGCTGAGAGCGCGAGCATTTAAAGGGGCCGCAGCATGAATCGGCGCATTTCTAATTATGCCCCAAAATTAGGCCGTTAAAAAATTTATTTTAAAAAATCTGTTGGATATTTTGAGCTGAATCTTCACAGACACATTTAGGGGACACCTTAGACATATTACATCTTGTAAAAAACATTCGATGGCACCTTTAATTGAAATAAAGCTGAAATAAAATATAAGTATTAGATAAAAAACATTGCCTTGGCATTGAATGTTTAAGTTTTTACAAAAATTACTAACTGGACATTTTAAAAATACCAAAAACTGCACTAAAATAAAAAATAAATGAAACCTGGTAGTAATATAAAAAACTAATAAAAATGACAAACACACATAACAAATGTCATTGTCAAATTGTCAAAACACATGTCAAATGTCAAATTAAAATGAAAATATAAAAATAAAAGCATACCGAAAATATTAATAAAAACTATAATACAGTGGTTCCCAACCACATTCCTGGAGGCCCACTAACACTGCACATTTCGCATGTCTCCTTTGTCTGACACACCCATTTTAGATCTTTGAGTCACTACTAATGAGCTGATAACCTTAATCAGGTGTGTTTGATTCAGGAGACATGCAAAATGTGCAGTGTTAGTGGGCCTCCAGGAATTTGGTTGGGAACCACTGCTATAATAGTATAAAAATTTTAGCATGTCAGCAGTAACAGTAGCTGCTGGACTATCAGTATACTGAAACCCTCCATAAAAAGTAGCAAGGATACATCTCACATTTGTATCAAATAACATTTCTAAAACCATTACTGTCAGACTCAGATATTTGGTAACACTTTGTTTCACAGTGTCCTTGTTACACGTTACACTTGATGCATGTAGCGATGATACCATTAAATTATGCATAATTACAAGCAACTAAGGCCCTGTCCACATGAGTATTTTCAAAAACGCAGCTTTTTCTATGCGGTTTGGCCGTTCGTCCTCACGCAAGCACAGTATCCGGTCACTGACATCAAACGTTTTGGAAAACTCCTGCCAGGGTGAAGATTTTTAGAAACTCTGGTTACAGTGTTGTTGTGTAGACGGTGAAACCAGAGATTTTGGCTTGTGACGTTGGAACAGGAACCGGTAATAACTCTTTTTTTCCAGGCTTCTGATTGGCCAACATGGCTTTACGGTGAGGGTTATATCACAATCTGTTGGTTTGGCATGCTTTTGACAGCGCTTCATAACGTGTTTTTGCACTTTCTTGTGGACGCGATTTTTTTTGAACAAAGAAGGAAAAACTCAGTTAATAACCCGTTTATATGTGGACTAGGCCTAAAGTATGTTTTTAATTAATGATTCAGTACTTATTTGTGTAATTACACTGTAACAAGAACACCTTAAAATAAAATGTAACCAAATGTTTACAATTGTTGGTCTATTTAAAAATGCAAATGATTGTGTCATGACTCTAAACATGTGAAATTAAACATGTAGTTCAGACAACCAACAAACTAGTTGAGGGGGGGTGGGCGGTCAAAACAGGCTAACAGGTCAAAAATAGTTAACATCAAACAGGTTAAACTGTTGGCTTCCATGTTTTTATGTTTACTACCATGTTTTTTCTTTACTAGACAAAACATTGGCAATGGCTATTATTAATGGCAGTCAACACTTAGGGTGCCGTTCACACTTGTAGAACGGTTCGTTTGGTTCATTTGGTCTGGACCAAAAAGGAAAAAAAAACATTTAGTCCTGGTCCGATTAGCGTTCATACTGGGAATCACCGAACCAAAAGATACCGAACCTAAAAGCATAGGGATACGTTCACAACCTGATTGGTCAGATTTTATGACATATTGCTTTTTTTGAGACGGAACTTACCGAACATCCAAAACAATGCTGTGTGCTGAGGTAAATGCGCTTGTTGTGTGTGTGTAGTCTGAATATGATGCTATTTTGGACAGCTGGGAACTCGTGAAGAGCTTATAAAATGCGTAAAGGAGTCAAAACAGCGGCGGGAATCCGTCCGTCACACACAAACGATCTACTGCATGGAGACGTGCGTCTGATGCCTGTGATGTGCAAACTTGCGACTATGACGAGAAAAACCGATATGCATGAGGATTCTGTACTTAGGGTCTCATCTTCCTGTTTTTGGTTCGTTTACATGTCTTTGGTCCATGTTGTGTTAATATATAATTCGAACCGCACCAGAGTTCGTTAGGAAGCGGACCGAGACCCATCTTTTCAGCGGTCTCGGTCCACTTGCTTGGTGAGTGCCGCACCAGGGTTCAGATGGCAGCGTTCAAACATGTTCAAATGAACCGCAGTAACAGAGCAATCGCACCAGGGTTTGTTAAAATCGAACCAAACATGACAAGTGTGACTGCACCCTTAAAAACTTAAAACTTAAAGGCAATACACTGTGACAAAGGATATTCCACAGGCTCTTGTTCCTGTTCAACAGGCCATAGAACAGGACAATTATGCATGGGGGGGGATTATATACGTGAGGATTTATGTACTTATTATAGCTGTCAGACATCTAATAGTGTTGATATTGTGTTTCATTAGTCGTTCAGCTTGGGTAAAGCAGACTAGCTAAGCTTGTAATATCTGAGATAGGAAGGATGCAATTAGAGCTGGATGGAGAAGACGTGACAAAAAATCCAATTCTAGAAGCTGACTGATGTGGCCAGTGAATAAGACCTTTTTACACACCCAGAATATCAACACACTGCATAGCAAACACAAACAAATAAACAAATAGATGCTCTCTCACACACACACACACACACACACACACACACATGTTGGGTTTTTGTATTGTATGAGGATAGACATAATAATTTTTATATTGTGCAAGCTTTACATTCTATTCCCCAACCTAAACCCTACACCTAAACCTAACCCTTACAGAAAACATAGTTTTTGTGATACATCCAGACCACTAGGTGTCAGTAAGTCCAAGACAACCATATCGGCCAGTACAAAACAAACACCATATTGCAGAGTGCACCTTTAACCAAAAATAGTATTGTTTTGTATTTTTTCCTTCAGTATATGGTTTGTACTTGATTACAGTTCCCATTCTTACATATAAAGTTAAAAAACAAAAATTACAACTGAAAACAGGAAATATACATGACAAGCATTACTTGAAAAGTTACACAAATCCATATGTAAGAAAAAAAAGAGCAAACACATCTCCATTACCTGTGGTTGTATTACGTGAGGCTATGGTGAGGGAGAAAGACCCGAGGAGAAACGAAAGAACAAATGTGAGGGCCATTCTTGCACCTGCAGAACAAGAGAAAGAGAGAGCCGATCGGCATTATCAGAAGAGGAACGGGTGAGTGTGAAAACACTTAGAGAGTGATGGAGACTGATTGTTTAAGGGTGTGAGATGAGTGTGAGAGAGGTCCCTGAAGGACAAGAGGAAAGGAGGAAGTACAGTAGGAGAGCACACAAGGGGAAGAGACAGGAAAGGAGTGGAGGTTGAGAGGAGGAGGCATGGGCCGAGGAGAGAAGCAGAAGGGTGGCGAAGAACAGATCACAAACGGCACTTGCGGACAGACGGATCTGAACAGCTGATCTCCTCTTCTAGATTCACAGTTAGTCTACCACGACCAACCAAATGAGTCACTCGCGGCAGGGTGCCTTCCCTTACTCAGCCTACAGTTCTGCTTAATATCTGCATCAAGGTGCAAGCACTGCCCAGCCGTCCCCCATCAATATTCCCTTTCTGCTTAGCTGCTTTCTGACTCAGATGCGCCAGCAAGCACGACTGTTGGTGTTAATGGGGGTGGACAAGATGAATGATAGCTGTTGTTTCAGTCAGTGGCTATTGTGTATTTATTGGTGTTGTTTTTGACGTGAAGGGTCCCATTTTACTTGTAGCAGCATATGTATAGCAATTGAGATTCACATGCAGTACACACTTAAGCCTTGAATTTGATTGGCTGAGCGGTGTTCCTAAAATGATAGAGTAACAATGAATACAGCATACGATAACATAGATAACAATGATAACAGCACTGTACATTATAGATGAGGATTTTTCAGTGACTCTTTCTGCAGATTACAAGGCAGAAGGTGATGACAAGTGACTGATTTTATCATTGAGTCATTGCCTCAATCAATTCATTCAACAACACTAATTCATTAAGGAATAAAATAAGTGTCTTGTCATTATATGCATAAGTTATTGAATGATTCACTCAACTGATTCATTCCACAACACTTATTCATTCAGGAATGAAACAAGAGGAGTTTCTCAATACCAAATGCGCAAAGTTCGGACTTGCATCCTTGGTAATTCGGACTTGCCAAGTTCGACTCAGAAGAACAGACTCCCGGGGATGGGAGGACGCAAGTCCTGGTGATTCTGCAAATGGTACAGCAGCGTACTTGATAGCCTTACTCAGCTCGTTCTGGCTACTTCAGTTATCTCTGTATGTATATTTTAGGCAACAATAAAAGAAAATATATTATTAAACACCACTCTGCCTCTTTTCGTTTTCATTTAAAAAAAATCTTAAACATATTAATAGCCACACAAATGTGGTTCAGGTAACGCATTCATTGATTAACTTCACTGCATGTATATTTATAACAAAATGAAATATAAAACACAACCCTGCTTTTTTCTTCTACATTTTAAAAATATTAAACATATTAATATTTTCAGGCGATATGTGCATATGTACTCTGATTATCTTAACTGTGATAAAATGAAATATGACATAAAACACAACCCTGTCTCTTTATTGATCATTAAAATGACATTTAACAAAATTTTGTTAAATGTCAGTTTTAATGATCAATAATAGCCATTATAAAAGTAAAAGGTATAAGAAGCTATACAATACGAAATAAAGCAAACAATTCAGTCAAACATACAAAGCCAGCACTCAAGTAGGCTGCAACAGAGTTAAATAGCCTAAATATAAATATAAAAATATGCGCTTTATCAATAAACCACAGATTTGAGCTTTAAACAAATATATTCTCAACTACATTTCATGACACAATAACAGTAGTATTTTAAAATTTCGTGGGTTTTATCCTCAGCTATTGACGCTCACTGGTTAGTGCGATATGCATTCTGGGATACCTGGCTGTCTCAAGTCCGCACAAGTCACCTCTCGTTGCATCCTCGATAAAAGGGGCGGATCAAGAACACATCCAGGTATTTGAACTGTACTTGGATAAGTGTGAACTTTGAATTGGAACAATACTTGGGCAGCTAACTGATGAAGTCCACAAGAACATAATTACAGACAAGAACGCATATTGAGAAACAGCTATGGTGGTATCTTAATAAGTAACTGAATGATTGACTCAGTTGATTAAAGGGAAAGATCACCGAAAAATGAAAATTTGATGTTTATCTGCTTACCCCCAGTGTGATCAGACCTCACTAAGCGAGTGCTGAACGCAGTTGGACATAGCGGTATTTTAGAGGTAAAAAATGATATAAATACTGTTCGGTTTCTCGCACAAACCGATCGTTTCGTGTCTTAGGACATCAATGTGTCGTCACGAGCAGCAGGGTTTAATTTGGATTTGTCTATGCAAGGTTTTTCGACTCTTATTGATCCAAGTTCCCATTCACTCCCATTTCACTGACAGACGGCAAAGGTTGGAGTTAAAAATCATCATTTGTGTTCTACTGAAGAAACAAAGTCAACTACATCTTGGATGCGCTGGGGGTAAGCAGATAAACATCAAATTTTCATTTTTGGGTGAACTATCCCTTTAATTCAACAACACTGATTCATTCAGGAACAAAACAAGGGGCTGTTTTTAAGAGTGAGGCATTGAATCATTGCCTCAACCAATTCATTCAAGGTACAAAAGAAGTGACTGTCTTTATGAGTGAGTCATTGAATAATTGACTCAACAACATTCATTAATTCAACAACACTGATTTATCTAGGAATAAAACAAGTGAATGTCTTTATGAGTAAGATATTGAATGATTGACTCAATTGACTTAAGAACACTGACTCATTGAGGAATGAAAAGGTGACTGTATTTATTAGTGAGTCAATGAATATTTAACTTAATTCAATTAAAAACACTGATTAAGTCTTTAAGAGTGAGTCTTTAACCCCTTAGCATTCCTGTGAAAGTTGCCTAAAACACCTAAAATAAATTGCATGCTGTTCTTGAACCATTTGGAGTATATGCATGGTTTTGGTCTCTTTTGAAAGGTATGTGTACCGCGGGCAGTACAATGGAATGCTAAAAGGTTAAATCACTTACATCAAGAAGCATCCAACTATGCATGAATCTTACAATTTAAGATTTAAAGGGGCTATATGTAATTTAGAAACCCTTGTTATCAGTGACACCAGTGGCCGTTAAGTGGCCGTTACAGCAAGCAACTTACTGCTCATGCTCGCACTCATTCACACGCTCCATATAGCGAGCCTCAGCCAAATCGGAGACGTAATGTACAAGAGACTGAACATCATTTAAGGCCTCGATATATTCACGGCAAAGTTCTTTTTTGTTCTTCGCTTAGAAGTAAAAAGAAGTTGGAAAATCCTTTGCCGCGATATACTATTAACAAACATCATGACGCCATCCGCGCTCATGAGAGCAGTGTTTAGATGAATATGTAAATATTGCCTCTCATTAACAAAATAAATACACAACAAAAATGACAGTAGTGAGAAAACAGCAGTTAAGAAAGTATCTGATCATAGCGATGTGATGTTTGCACCAGCTCTGCAATTAACTGGCATCATGTCAACAGATGAGGTAATTAAAATTACACTGTTATGATAGTTTGATTATAAAGTATATTTGAGACTAGACTATATAGAGCTGGCTATGTGAGACTATAATGTAGTTTGCATTAATCCCTTTTCTTTGCATCACACATTGACATTACAGTAGAAAATGGCATTATCCTAAACATTATATGAGCATTTATTTCATATATATATTTCATTTGTCATTGTAATTGATCCTGTTAAATCATTATAGACTAACATTGTTTATGTCACTGTTACTGTGAAACAGCAAACTTTTTTATTTTAGTTTGTGTTGATGTTAGTGGACTCCATCTGGAAGAGAATGTAAACATCACATCCTTTTGATTTTCCCAGCAAATCATCCTTCACATAAACAACTATCTTCTACATGCTTTCAAAGAAAACCTAGGAAGTCAGGGAAGGTCTCGTTTTTTAAGTTCCATTACAAGCTGTTCACACATTGGCAGTAAAAAAACTGATTAATACATGAAAATTCTTACATATAGCCCCTTTAAACCATGTATTATGTTGCAGCTTCTAACAACATTACTGGCCAACTGGTGAGTAACTCATTAAAGCCAATTTCTACTTGCATTTGCAGCTTGGTGAGTGTTAATTTTGAACCTTGTTCACAATGTTGAAGGGAAGGGGAACATTGAAAGGAAGATGTAATAGCAGGGCATGTTCATAAGCCCCTATAATGAGTGTGGAATTGCAGACGAGAAAAAGAAAAATATTCTTCAAAGAGCTGAAAAACCACAGAGAAACAAATCTGGGACGTAGAGCACGTAAACCACCAGCTTCGTATGAGGAACTGGGGCCAATGCACACACACGCTCACATTTCCTCACACACAATCTGATTAGACAGCCAACAATCAACCAGGACTAATCTACATAAATTAATTTCACCCAAATGATATGCTAATTTGAAATACAGGTAGCAAAGCAGGAAGATTCTACTCCACCAGAACGCTTTACACTTCCTGTGCTGTAATCACAATGGAAGCAATTTCTAGAGATTATTCACGGCTTCTAACTGTTCTCAAAGGAGTATGAACGAGTATATGAGCCATAACACATTTCATCCCACACTATAAAAGCAGACAAGGCTTTCCGTCGTGGGAGCGCAGCGTGCTGTAAAGGCGGTCTTCGCATGAAAGGCAGGTTAGGATTAACTTTAGCGGGAGAGGCAGCACAAGGAAAGATTTTCATGAATGCATGCAATGAACATATGGAGTTGCCATACAGCCTTGACAGAAAAAAAAGAAAATGAAGGAGAGAAATCGACAGAAGCTAGCATGCTGCCTTGCTGTCTACTGCTTACACTGGCAGCTGTCTTCTAAGGGGCTGTGCACACAGGACACGTTCTTTCTTCTGTCTGCGCTAATTGTTGATCTATGGTAAATATGGACTAGACGAACATCTTTGTCCGTTACGGCACGTCTCACACTACGAGCATGTTGTTTTTAAGATGCTATGTCAAGTTAAAAATAGTTTATGCAGTAAATCAATGTCAGTTTTTCGGATGAACCTGATGAGTGTTAAGGGTAGTTGCATGCATTTCCATGAGCTTTTTGCAGTTAACATTAATATTTTAGCTTACAATTTATACAAATGTGTAATGAAAAATATTTTAGATACCATTTCTTCTGTTTTTTTTTTTTACTTTTATTTTTTGACTTAATTCGTTTTTAGAGCTCATTAAAGCTGCACGTATAATAATTAGTAAAATGCCATGACAACAAATTCCCAAAAGTATTTAATGTCAAATAGGCTATCCATTAGCAAAGGTGTATAGGAGTTAATGGCGCTATAAACTTGCCTTCTGTTCAATTCTGTTACGCTCCGTCTAGCTGTTTTTAATGCTAGGATATGTTCTGTGTGAATTGGCCCTAAGGCATCTTCCTAATAGAAATGTAACCACATAAATGACTGATTTAGAATGCTCTACATAAACACTGTGCAATACACAATTAGTGCTCCTCACATGAAGCTCACAGCTGTGTACCAAATGACATACTATACGCACATATACTATGAACCATCAAGGGTATGAGGTTTAAAAGATTATAATGTCATGTAGCAGTGGAGTCTGAGAGCCCTTCTCTTTTGGCTATGTAAGTAAAGCTGATGTCCAACATTCCACTGTTTTGTTTGTTTGTTTGTTTTTTATTATTATTAATTAAGTGCATCATCCTGGTATTAAAAGTGCAATTTTTCTTGTTGGAATTTTCAGCAAGAGCACACACTATTTATACTACAGAAGGGCTTAGGACAAATTGGGATGCATATAAGATAAATGACTCGACTGATTTCAAAAGAGTTTGGTGTTAGAATGTTGCTAATCTAACTAGGTGATACTGTTCTAATCATAAAAAGCACATACATTATATTGAAAGAAATAAGTACATTCATAATTTGCATTTCTCATGCTCATCCACCATCTTGAATTATTTCTCCCAGTGTTTGTCGCAATGCATTTTGGAATTGCTTTTCAGTGAAGGATACATGTAAGTCTTAGAATTTACCCCAGATTAGGTATAATACTGCTTACTACATTTTGGAACAACCATTGTGTTTGTATAGCACACCTATGATGCCTTAAAATCAGTGATGGACAGTAATTAAGTATTTTTAAATTTTTTATGTAAAAATCAGAGTATCAGAGTATTTTTATTTTGGGAAATTTTTACTTTTACTTAATTAGATTCCAAAGCATAATGTTGTACTTTTTACTTTTTACTCCACTGCATTTCATAAAAACATAATTTCCTATTATTTTGAACTGAAGCAATCGTCACCCGCTCCGAGACGCACTGAACGATTTATGCAATCGTATCGGTCCAAATAAATCACATTGAACAATTTATTTGTGAATTGGACCAATCTGATTGCATCTGTTCTTGAGGCAACAACTTATTCAAGTTGATTCAAATGATCAGGTGTTTACGTAATTCACAAGTCTGACTCAAAATTGGCCAAGAACAGGAGATCCTCGAAACTTAAGTGCGTGCGTGACTGATGGTGCAGAAAGTCACTAATGCCTAATTTTTGGATTTATTATTTGTAAATGAAAATCAAATTTAGGTCACGACTGTCAATGTGAATTGTGTGAAATGGCTGAATGTGGACATGTTCATATTTATTTAGCATCGTGTGAACATGGTAGGTTTAGAAACAAAACATAACACTAAAATAACGCAAGTCAATGCCCATGCATCTTCTCCGTTGCCATAGCAGTTTCAAATCATATAAAGCTAGTATATTCGCATAGTGTTCTTCTAACAATGTTAACACATTTTGCCCTTTGTGACGTCTTTTTTTTTATATTGTATGTTTATATTTGTCAACACACATTTACACAGATTTTATTTTTCCTCATTTTTAAATAGGCTTACTATATGGTATATTTTGTTATTGTCACTTGTTTGCACACTTGAATTATCAGTAATTATCAGTTTTCTTACTTTGTATGCCTAATCTTCAATTTAACAGTTCATAATAATTCACATTCCATATACACATGTTTTGAGCAGTACGATAGCGTATATAAAATTGCAAAAGAAATAAACTTTTTATACTTTTTATTTTTTTAAGACTTAAGTACATTAAGTAATCAATCATTTTTGTGCTTTTACTCAAGTAAAATTAAAAAGGAGTACATCATACTTTTACTGGACTATTATTTTATCAGGGTATATGTACTTTTACTCAAGTACTTGATTTGTGTACTTCATCCACCACTGCATAAAATGTTGGTAGACAGCTTGCTAGGTTTTGGAACAGCTATTGTCAGAGTAAGGCTCTGGTGCTAGGTAGTAAAGAGGAGATTGTGAATGCTGCTTTGTTATGTGAAAATGAAAGTAATGAAATTCACTTGCTGCAGTGCAGGGTGAATGTACACACACATACACACAATCTGACAGTGGCACGAAGACAGGGCTCCACCTGAGGCGTAAAAGTGACCTCTTGGTAGCAAGCTCTCTTGTCTGTCTCTCTCTCTCCTCCTCTCTCTAACATGTTCTCTCTCTCTGGCTTGCTTTTTCCAGACCACAATTGTGTTCTTTATTGCATCCTTCCAAAATCACTGCTGTCTTTCTCTTTCTTTATTCAGTCTTCTTTTATCTCTCTACAGAGCAATTACTCTCAGTCTTTCCCCCCTCAATCTTTCTAACTGGCTTGTCTCATGAAAACAACATTTCACTCAAATGGTTTCTCACACCATATATGCTCATTATAAGCAGCCTGATTGCAATACACAGCACTGAAACCACCGCCATAATCTCTGCATATTTTTGATTTATGCCACCCTGATTGAAACACCTAAATATTCAAGATTCTGTCATTCAGAAGTACCATTTTAAGAATCGGTCATTGAAAAACATACCAGTTGCCAACTACTCTGAAAACTGGGGTGGAAACGTCCCCTGCAGTGTTTATGTTGGATACAGCCCTGGCACGCACACATTTATGCACATTCACTTGGTAAATGACAGGTGACAGTCTCTGTATGGACAGTGAAAGCAAAGCACGTCTCTTTTTGACTGGAAACCAAAGCTAAAAACTGCCTAATTCTGTTGCCAGGCAACCATTCATGTACCCTCCTTCCGTTTGCTCTTTGACTGCTGTCAGACTTTCTTGATGTTTTAACCCCCGGTGACACACTGTTTCTACCACGCCTCTGTAAACGAACCCTCTCACCCATCTGACTGCAGAGGTGATGAGTGAACTCGACGGTTTCTCTGCAGTGTCTCATCAGCGCCTCATCTAGCGTGAAAATGTGGATTAGCAGTTTGCACCTGGGCAGCTAATATTAACCACCATAGAAATAGTATAAGCATGTAAATTAGCATGAAACGAGGACCTAAAATGGGCAGGGCTTACACTGTCAGATTTTTTTTTTTTTTAAATTGCACCTTTTGGGGGTACAACAGCTTGTAACTGGGGCAGCACCCTTAAAAGAACAACTTTATACCTTATCTACCCCTAAAAGGTGCATAGCAGTACCTAATATATGTAATGTGTACCCTTAAAGGATTAGTTCACTTTTAAATAAACTTTTGCTGATAATTTACTCACCCCCATGTCATCCAAGATGTCCATGTCTTTCTTTCTTCAGTCGAAAAGAAATTAAGGTTTTTGATGAAAACATTCCAGGATTTTTCTCCATATAATGGACTTCAATGGGCACCAAACGGTTCAAGGTCAAAATGACAGTTTCAGTGCAGCTTGAATATGATGAATAAGGGTCTTATCTAGCGAAACTATCAGTCATTAAAAAAAAAAAAAAAAAAAAAAAAAAAAAAAGTTTACGTTTTATAAACACAAATGCTCGCCTTGCTTTGTTCTGCAATGCGCATTCGTGACGTCACGTAATACGCAATTACGTTGAAAAGGTGGTGCACATGTGGCAATGGTTGGCATTTGCCACATGTGCACCACCACGTCTTGTCAGATCTTCGTATGCCCGGTTCAAAAAGGTAGGACAGGACGATCTTCTCCTCAAAGTTCAAAATTGTCCGACATTGTTGTTTTACCTTTTTTTGTAAATGGCGTTTGACTTAGTATTTGCACATTCAACTTGTAAACACTGAGTCCGTAATTCTGCCTACGTCAAGCGTGACCTTTTCAGCGTAATTGCGTATTACGTGACGTCACGAACGCACATCGCTGAACAGAGTAAGGCGAGCATTTGTGCTTAAACTTAACCCTCTGGAGTCTGAGGCTGATTTGGGGCCTGGAGAAGTTTTGACATGCTCTGACATTTGTGCTTTTTTCAGTTGTTCATAAACATATAAATGACAAAAGTGTCATTAAACTGTATTCAGCACAAACTAGGCTACAATAATATGTGAGGAACATGTATGTACATGTTTGTGTTTTTGAAGGAATAATGTTTATGCGTGGTTACTGAAAAAACAAAAAACTTAAGTCACTGAAATAAGGCCAAAATAAGTATATTAAATCTGTGTTCACAAGACTTTTGGGTATTGGAGGTTGTAGACTAGAGTTTTTGCTTCAAAATTATGTAAAAATTATGCTGCCTACTCCTTCATATAAAACAATATATTGATTTAGTTTTTGTAAGACACTTTTTGCCAAGAAACACCGTATGCATGGAGGCGTGAATCACCACTGAAAAATGGGCCATTCTCACCTGAGAAGACAAAAGAATTGGATAGTAATGAGCTGAAATGACTTGCATATTAATGAGGCATTTCAGTCAGGTAGGCTGTGAAAAAAACCTTCTGTGATGTCTCAAGCTCATCATGATATATGAAACATACAGAAAAATATTATTACAATATAAAGTAATGGTTTTATATTATACTTTAAAATATAATGTATTTCTGTGATGCAAAGAGTCTGAATATAGGCTTTTAGTTTAAAAGCATGCACATTTTGGAGAAATATTGGAATCTCATATGCTTATGTCAATTTTCTATACAGAGAAGTTATATTTATTTAATATTCATTGTCATTACTATGAGCGCTGGTGTTTTCAATTCATCCTTGAAGTCAGAGGGCGCTCTCTGTGCATTTTTAGTCCACAAATTCATCTAAAAGAAGAAGAGGCTATTCCATGAATGGAGTTTCCAATTCATACTGCAGCCGGAGGGCGCTAAAGAAACAAAAACTCATCTAAAATTCATAAATAGAAGAAAAGAAAACAGGAACTAACTGCATGTCTTCTAGAGCTCCCTAACCATGACTTTTACATTCAGATAAACACTTTTCAAGACAATAAATACACGATTGAGACGATGAATGCATGTATTGCCTCTGAATTTGAGTCTGAATAGCGCTGGCTCTGTGGGCGTGGCCGCATTAGCAGATAATGAGCTGAATCACGGACTTCTGACATGGCTCTCTTTTCATACAGATTACATAAACACAGAAGGTTTGTTTTTGATTTGACTTACATGATTTAAAACCTGACATCTTAACGTTTTTTTAGACATAAGTTTAATTTTTCTGTGATTAGCATTCACTAAGTTACAGTTCATTTTCTGAGAACTATCAGATTGGACTTCGTTCAGAGGGAGAGGAGAAATCACGCATCATGTTAGTTTTCTTTATTTTACAAAAAGCACAACATTGTGTTTTTACTCTGAGTGTATACAAATAAAAGAAGATATTCTATAGTTTCAATTGATATATTACTTATGTCTCTATGACAAAAAATGACGGAGTATTTTAAGTCTGTTTTGCTGCAATGTGAAAAAAAACCTGCAAAACGCGCCGGCGCGTTTTTAGACCTCAGAGTGTTAAACTTTTTAATATTTTTTTTTAAATGACAGATCGTTTAGCTAGATAAGACCCTTATTCATCGTCTGGTATCGTCTGGTATCATCTGGTATCGTTTAAAGCCCTTTGAAGCTGCACTGAAACTGTCATTTGGACCTTGAACCGTTTGGTGCCCGTTGAAGTCCATTATATGGAGAAAAATCCTGGAATGTTTTCATCAAAAACCTTAATTTCTTTTCGACTGAAGAAAGAAAGACATGGACATCTTGGATGACATGGGGGTGAGTAAATTTTCAGCAAAAGTTTATTTAAAAGTGAACTAATCCTTTAAGCTACTACTTTTGAACATTTCAGGAATAAATAATGTACAAACCCAATTCCAAAAAAGTTGGGACACTGTACAAACTGTGAATAAAAAAGGAATGCAATAATTTACAAATCTCATAAACTTATATTTTATTCACAATAGAATATAGATAACACATCAAATGTTGAAAGTGAGACATTTTGAAATGTCATGCCAAATATTGGCTAATTTTGGATTTCATGAGAGCTACACATTCCAAAAAAGTTGGGACAGGTTGCAATAAGAGGCCGGAAAAGTTAAATGTACATATAAGGAACAGCTGGAGGACCAATTTGCAACTTATTAGGTCAATTGGTAGAGTCTCTCAGAAGTCAAGATGGGCAGAGGATCACCAATTCCCCCAATGCTGCGGTGAAAAATAGTGGAGCAATATCGGAAAGGAGTTTCTCAGAGAAAAATTGCAAAGAGTTTGAAGTTATCATCATCTACAGTGCATAATATCATCCAAAGATTCAGAGAATCTGGAACAATCTCTGTGTGTAAGGGTCAAGGCTGGAAAACCATACTGGATGCCCATGATCTTCGGGCCCTTAGACGGCACTGCATCACATACATGAATGCTACTGTAATGGAAATCACAACATGGGCCCAGGAATACATCCAGAAAACATTGTCGGTGAACACAATCCACCGTGCCATTCGCCGTTGCCAGCTAAAACTCTATAGGTCAAAAAAGAAGACATATCTAAACATGATCCAGAAGCGCAGGCGTTTTCTCTGGGCCAAGGCTCATTTAAAATGGACTGTGGCAAAGTAGAAAACTGTTCTGTGGTCAAACGAATCAAAATTTTCAAAGTTCTTTTTGGAAAACTTGGACGCCATGTCATCCGGACTAAAGAGGGCAAGGACAACTCAAGTTGTTATCAGTGCTCAGTTCAGAAGCCTGCATCTCTGATGGTATGGGGTTGCATGAGTGCGTGTGGCATGGGCAGCTTACACATCTGGAAAGGCACCATCAATGCTGAAAGGTATATCCAAGTTCTAGAACAACATATCCTCCCATCCAGACGTCGTCTCTTTCAGGGAAGACCTTGCATTTTCCAACATGACAATGCCAGACCACATACTGCATCAATTACAACATCATGGCTGCGTAGAAGAAGAATCCGGGTACTGAAATGGCCAGCCTGCAGTCCAGATCTTTGACCCATAGAAAACATTTGGCGCATCATAAAGAGGAAGATGTGACAAAGACCTAAGACAGTTGAGCAACTAGAAGCCTTTATTAGACAAGAATGGAACAACATTCCTATTCCTAAACTTGAGCAACTTGTCTCCTCAGTCCCCAGACGTTTGCAGACTGTTATCAAAAGAAGAGGGGATGCCACACAGTGGTAAACATGGCCTTGTGCCAACTTTTTTGACATGTGTTGATGCCATGAAATTTAAAATCAACTTATTTTTCCCTTAAAATTATACATTTTCTCAGTTTAAACATTTAATATGTCATCTATGTTGTATTCTGAATAAAATATTGAAATTTGAAACTTCCACATCATTGCATTCTGTTTTTATTCACGATTTGTGTCATTTGTGTCACAATTTGAATCAGTGTCCCAACTTTTTTGGAATCGGGTTTGTACAAAGATGTCACTTTAATAGTACTGCCCCAGTGACAAGGTGTTGGTCAAGTATGACTGGATTAATGTCATTTTTTACATTGTCTGAAGAAAATGTGAGTGGTGTTTTCCAGTGCAAAATGTAATGCTAGGATGCTTGAGTGTTGCTTTTTAGTAGCTATGGTGTTCTGATTGTTTTTAGCACATTGCTTTGTGGTTACTAAGGGGATCTAGTTGGTTTCTTGAACATTATGGGTGGTTGGCGATTGCTTAGTGATTTCACCAAGTACAACATGTTCCTGGATCAACATCTTTGTTGATTCTGGAACATTCCAATCAACCTATCAGATTTGAGGGACAAGTTTACGCTTTATGTCAAGATTAGGCTTATGTCAGGGTTTGGTGCTTCTACACCATTCTAATTCACCTATAATTTCTGTTTGATTTTAAGGATGGAGTTAGGTTTAGGGGTAGGGATAGGACTAAATATTCAGACAGGAATGTTCCAGGATCAACAAAAGATGTTGATCCAGGAACATGTCTTACTTGGCAAAATCATGGTGACCCATACGCAAACACAGTTGGCGAACAGCAAGTGATTTGAATGCATGAAAACAAAAGTCCACTAGTGTAGAGTAGAGTATATTTTGAAAGGCTTATGTGCTCAACTGTGAGCGAGACGGAGCAGAATTCAGAAAATGGAGTATACCTGATCCTTTAGGTCTCTATGATATTTTGATCTCTACATAACTTGCTGAAAAAAAGTGGGTTTGCTGTTGTTTGCAGGTCCCAGCCTGGCCAAGCAGGTGGCTGGTTTAACTGGGCAAAAATAGATGAAAAGTGCCCATAACCCCTCTGAAATCAGCCAGCAGACTAGCCTGACCAGGCTGGAAGACCAGCAAACCAAATTAGGCTGATTTAAGATGTTTTTCCCTCATAGGTTATGGTTTGGGTCTCTCCTTCAATGTAAGTGTAACTGGTCCTACTGACACTGCTCTGTGTTCGATTCGAACCAGCGTCATCTGACAAGGAGGCAGCTAACATGTTTTTTCCCCCCCTAGCTAATAAAGTAGAGATGGGCAAACTCAGTCCTGGAGCGCCACTGTCCTGCAGAGTTTAGCTCCAACCTTGATAAACACTCGCCTGACAGTAGCCTTCTAGTAATCCTAAAAACACTGATTAGCTGGTTCAGGTGTGTTTGATTAGGGTTGGACCAAAACTCTGCAGGACAGTGGCCCTCCAGGACTGAGTTTGCCCATCCCTGCAGTAAAGGGTAAATTGTGCCCCACAGCTGATTTGATTGGTCAAGTTGACCAATCAAATCAGCTTTGGGGCACAATTTACCCTTTCAAGAAAAGGGTTTTCACCTGTCAAAAAAGGTCAGACTTCATAAATTCAGTTCAGAGATCAGAAATACCATGAAGGGATCTGATCACAACAAATAATAATGCTATCAATCAGGATGTGCTACCCACACTACACTGATGTTAAGGTTAGCGTTAGTTAGGTTAGAGGTTGGTATTTCTTTCAGCAATGGTTCTAATGGTTAGACAACTTATAACTGGAAGGTTGTGGGTTCAAGTCTCAGTACCGGCAGGAAATGTAGGGGGGTGAAATGAATGTACAGTGCTCTCTCCACATTATCCAGAACTGAGGTAGCACCTAAACCCCAATTACTCCCCAGGCGCCGCAGCAAAAAAATGGCTGCCCACTGCTCCGGGTGTGTATGTGTTCAATACTCACTGCTGTGTGTGTGCACTTGGATGGGTGAAATGCAGAGCACAAATTCCGAGTATAGGACACCATACTTCGCAAGACATCACGTCACTTTCTACTTTCAATTATAGGCAATCTGCACTGTGACTGGCATGATCAATGAAACCTTTAGAATCGGCTGTGGGCGAGGGGAGCAATTTTTTTTTTTTTTCACCCATGACCAACAGTAATAGTAATTACTGCTTTTGAAAGCACAAATTATACTTTCTAGAGTCCAAAGGTCTCCAATAAAACAAATAGGGGGCCATCAAGAGCCCCTCTTGGGGACGACCCCTTTGGAAAAGGATATTAGTTAGCAACAATTGCTCCCCAGTGTTGCTACCGCACACACTCTGCTGTCACTTCCTGTGAAATGCACATTGAATGATGGAAATCTGTCACTGACCTCCTCGCCATCGACCTGTCTGCTAACTGATAAGGGCGATGAACGCCTGACAACCTGACTGATGTAAATCTGGGTGGAAGGAGCACGGTCCGTCAGAAAGTGAGTGTGCGCGCATCTCTTAACAAAGGACACATATTCTCCCAGTGAATTCAGCTATGCACAGTCATTTTCATTTAGTAAAAACCAAAGGGAAGGTGTCCGAATTGAGGTAAACTCTTTATTCTACCATGACGCATCTCAGCGTAAGCTACCTTCCTCCTCTGTTAATGCGCCTAAATCTGCAGGATTCAAAAGGAAGTTCAAAGATGTCAATTCTAATTCCTCCAAAATCACAGGAGATGTCTGAGTTTGGAAGCTCGGATGGTGGAGTACGTGACCAGACGTTGAGGGATGTAATTCAAGCTGGCAGAACGTGAAGCCAATAAGCCACAGCACATAACACAGTCAATAATTATGGGGTGAGAGAGAAGCCTTGCTGCTGTATCCATCCGCCCTGAACTCTCCTTCTTGGACTTGGATCTATAGCACATGTGATAGACTGTGGTGACCTCACAACTTCATTATAAACACACAAAACAAGTGCACTGTTAAATACTCATCAAAAATACCTTTGTATAATCTAACTATACAGAGACAGGCCATATGTACATGCTGAAAAGACAAGAATATGGACATCAGTTCATTTTATGAATAAGTGATGACAATTTTTATTTTGTGTGAACTAATTAATTAATTAATTTAACCTGTTTAATCAGGAAGACAATGCTGGTTGACTAGTTTCACACTAGCTAAATTTGACAAGTATGGTTATGCACTAGATACGCAAGCACCAAAACAATACAAAAAAAGGCCATCATAATACACCTTAAATCAGTACAGAAACTCTTGCTGGCTGTTTCATAATAATTCCTAGATGCAGATCATGTTCCAGGTATCAAAACCTAAGAAATGTTTTATCATATTCAATACATTGCTCTAAATTAGTAAAGCATGCTTAACCTTTTGAAGCTCTAACATTTGCTCTGATCTAGCATTTTGCTCTGATAGCATCTGACCTTTATAAATTTCAGAACCATGCTCATTTCATTTGAGCTCAAACCCCCTTGCCATTTGTTTTCTGTATGGAATATAAGATGAGAGTATGCAATTAAAGTAAATCATATACTATCACAAACGTATAGCATGTATGCTTATTTTTAGAAACCTCCTAACTGAGTCATCATAAAATTGAAAGTACATTATGACTAAGATGGTGGGGGGATCTGCTTCGAGACACATGGTGCAGCTCACACAGTGCCAAAAAAGGAAAAAAACTTGCTTGGAAAGACATGAAGCATAAAGACACTCTAGAAACAGCGAGACACAAACATACACCGACTCCCATCGAGTCGCACGAGTGAAACGCAACAGGACACATGCAAACCCATGCTGTGATACACGCCTACAGAGATCAGAGACACAGGCCACCGGCAGCAAAGAGGAGAGAGAGAGAGAAGATGCAGCGCTGTAATTCCTCAATCAATGCCATAAGGCATGAGTGTGAGGTGTAACAGACGGCTTATTGACAGAGTGTCTCATAAAAGACTAAAGCCTGGAGCCTCATGACACCACACACATATTAACACAGGGGCGTGACAGCTCCCCGCTTTCCTTCTACATCTATCTGACATTTCTGGTAACTCATTTATTCTACAACAACTGCACACTGATATTTCAACAAGAGTTTCTTTAATGTGCTACCATGCATAGAAAACACAATCTAGAGCTGTTTGCTGACTATTCTAAGGCATCCTAATTGTCATTTACATTAGCTTTGTTACTGACTTGACTGAACGCTCGACATATGCAAAAGCTCGACATGTGAAGTCACTAGGGCCTTTTAGGATCTTTTTAAGATAATGACTATGTTTAAGTACACTTTTAAAAGAGTCCACTTTTTAATAGGAAGTACACTTATTCTGATGTGTTGACAAACATACTAAAACACGTACAGTACTTGATTATACATTTTGAGTAATCTGAATGTTTCATGTTTTGAGTTTAAAGAACTTGTTTTTTTTTAATTTGGAGGAACTTAAATTTAACTGAAACTAGACTGGGGATTTCTGTTTCCCAGCATGTTTTGCCATGGCACTCAAAAGGGAGAGTAAATGCTAAAATTAAGTGTTACATGCTTTTTGTGCAACATTAATATTACGTGGGAGATTTAATAGTGTTTAATGTTTTGCAATGCTAATTTAGAAGAGTTTATTTTATGTTGGTTTTTTTTTTTTGGGGGGGGGGGGGGGGGACCTCTTGGTGACAAGAGGAGCATGAGCTTAGTTTGAGAACAGGCAGTGTTGGGAAAAGTTACTTTTAAAAGTAATGCATTACAATATTGCGTTACTTCCTAAAAAAAGTAACTAATTGCATTAGTTACTTTTTATGAAAAGTAATGTGTTACATTACTTTTGCATTACTTTTTCTCACCCGGGCTGGGCTTGCTTGTTTATTTTTTAATAACAACCAAAAAAAGTAAATGCATATTTACGCCTGTACAGTAGAGGGCGGAGCTCAAACAAACCTTTTACCTGTACTGCCATTCTGGATTAAAGAAGAATAGGAAACAGAAGGAAGTTCAACACTCTTATTTCTAAATCTAATCTAAAGTATTTTTTGCTTATTAGTATGTTTGAATTAGATCATTGAAGGTCATTATCAAAGACATTGGCTAATAAAGTGAGATTAAATACATATATTGTCTACTTTAATATAGTTAATTATTACAGGTTTGCGTAAAATTCTGAGATTGGATTTCACTGTTTTTATTCATTTTGATGAATACTGAATGTTTATGTGCAAGTGAGATGAGTAAATGCATGTTCACATTTAGTCTAGAACTACAATAACCATTTTTACACAGGGCACACAACACCTCTGCACTTTATTTCTCTCAAAATGGGGACAGGAGAGCTGTCAGTCAATAAATGTGAAAAAGTAACATGCATTGCTTATTTGAAAAAAGTAACTCTAGTTACTTGAAAAAGTAATCTGAATCTAAAAGTTACTTGTAGTGAATTACCCCCAACACTGAGAACAGGTATATATTAAATGCTCTATATTGCCTTACTCATTCAGTAATTGCTATGCTATTCAAAAGCATTGTGTTAACAATTAGCATGATAGCATTTGCTGAATTGGCTAGTTATACCTATGATTCAACAACTAAAAATATTAAAGTTGAGAACTTGAGATTAAATGATAATTTTTTGGTTAAATGTATGAGTTAGGTTACTCAAATATTTCAATTTAAGAACAACTAACATTCTATTCCATTCACATAACATTCTGAAACTTCTGCTTACTTTTAAATTTCTTAAATTAAAAATTGTTTACCTTAACTTTTTTGAGTTCTGCTCAGCTAATTTATTCAGGTTTACATGTACAGTACATTAGTCAACATCTTTCTCTATTTGTCCTCCATCTTTTGATTTTTTTCACTGAGCTAATCACAATGCATTCTGGGATAGAATTCTCAATGAAGGATACATACAATATTGCCTTAAAAGGGTCAAAATGAAGTGTCTTAGAGTTCTTTGAATGAGAAGAATGTCTAGGTTGGCAGTAAAATGTTAATTCCTTAGTAGAATGGACATGATGAACAGATGGTTATTTTGGTTTTTCTTCATTTAGTCTCAGCCTCAGACGTCACGCCCACAGTACGCTCAATGACTGTCTGATGCATACTGCACACAAAACTGGCAAGTGATGGCTAAATCTGATTAGCTGGTATCTACACCATTTCCGTGAGTAAATGTACACAATTTTTTAGGCCATTTTGATACAGAGTTGTGTTGAGATTCAGAAGGTACTTTCAAGTCATTTGACAATACAATCAATCAATTTGCCATTAGAGGCATCAAAACTTTATGCCTGATATTATATTTAAAATCTGCAATAGTCAATAATCTAGATATCTACAAAACGGTATAGAACTGTTTGTTTTCTGAGTGATGCATGTTAAATATTCAGTACTTGTGGATGGACAACATTTCTGATCACAAAGTCCATCTGTCATTCTGTCAGGCGGTGTCTTCCTGTCTAAGTAGGCGGTTCTTGGCCAGAAAAAGCTGCAAACTGGACCAGACTTTATGCCACAATTCAAAAGTCTATGCAAGACACTGTTCTTCATTAAGTGGATGTAGTGAATGGCTTAAATTTCAGTATGTTTTTCACACAAAGCTATTGTATGGCTTCAGAAAACTTGGACTACAGCACATAAGTCATAAAGGCCACTTTTTTGATACTTTTATCATGCTTTTGTGTCCTTTTTGAAGCCTAAAAACCTCCATTCATTGTGATTGCATGGAAAAGAGCGACAAGTCATGGGGGAATTAAGAATGTGAAACTGTGAAAAACTGCGCCCACTGATAGCATTGTTTATTTGCATGTGCTGTATTGTGTTGCCATCCGATTTACTGAAGGATTTATGCAAATGATGTGATGCCACAAACACACCCACAAAATTAGTGCTGATCGCAGTTCGTACCGGACAATTGTGCCCTATGCAAAGAAATGCAACCAGACAATAGCTGAATGGTAAAGGTTTTCACTCCAGGAGTTGAGGTTTTTACACAGGACAATTGAAAGACTTCTTTAAAAAAAAAAAAAAAAAAAAAACCTTTGCTTGGCTACAATTACTGCTGCCATGATTACTAGAAAATCTACACAAATACCTTCCAAAAAGATTCCATTTACAGGAAAATAGTGCTGATGTTTGTGACTACATTTTATAATGAGCCTAATTTGCATTGAAAGGAAGGATGTTTGCCAAGAAAAGAATGACAATGACTTCATTTAAATATGCAGGCTGCAGTGTATACCTGGTTAAGTTGAATTCATTACTTGACAATGACGACGACTGATAATTTGAAGATGTAGCAGCACTGCTACTGATGGAAGAGGATGCTGGTGTTAATTAAAGTTTTTGTTTTAATTACAATGTTAAACAAAATGCAAACACAAATTCTAATGAGGCATTGTGTGATTTATGACCTGCTGTGAACCTATGTGAGATCCACCAATCAAAGAGGTTTTCAATAGATTTTTTGATTAATGAGGAATATCTCTGCCATTTTCGTGGGTGCTCGAGTCCCCAAAGTCTGTGTAATGAGAATTACTGGAGTTCTCTTGCAACATGATCTCATTAGAAATCATAACTATTTTACGAGTTGGTGATTTTGTCTTGATTTGTATAAAAATGTACAATTTGCAACCCCACTCCACCCCAATCCTAACTGTCTGTGGGGCGTAACCAGATACAAAAATATATACGAATGAGATCTTACAAATTCATACGAATTTGCCACCAATTTGCCATAACATAACAGAGTTACAAATTGCAATGAGAGTGTGTTGGTACAATAGCTTGACAAATAAGCAGTTGTCAACTTGGGTTGCCTTGTAGCACATTCAGACTGAACCCCTAAAAATTTCAGCTAGTCAGAATATGACTCATAGCGATTATGACAATATTCCAGCCATTATGACAATATTCCACTACATTCCAAGTCCATCAAATATTGTGCTTAGGCTGTGTGTCATCACCAATGGCTCTGCATATCCTCCTGAAGGACATTAACATTAGGAAAGAATGGCTAAAGTTTACTTTTAACAACCTTTCAATCTAACCTTTACAGTCTGAGCGGCACATTTCGGCTCAGATTGTTTATGATCCTAACACAATGATGCATGCTTTGCAAAGACGGTGGGATGGGGGAGATAAAAACTAGATTGGATTTGACAGCTACCCCACAGCTCGGCCGAAGCCGATTTCATATGTGAAGCAGGAATTTCTCAAAGGCAGAGCAGCAAACAAATAGACTGTTTAATTCAGGGGTGTCCAATCCTGCTCCTGGAGGGCTACTGTCCTGCAGAGTTCAGCTTCAATCTTAAGTAACACACCTGAAACAGCTAATCAAGAATCACATACTCCCTGAGTAGTTACTTCTTTGGAATACACTATGTTCTATATAGTATAAATGTGTGTAGCATGACTGTAACGTCTTTCCTGACATACTACACTACATGGTGTTGTCATTGTCGTGGGACGTATCAGTGCGTCGCTTCACTGCCACTCACAGATCCTCTCATGTGTCCTCATGGGATAATAAAGTGTCGACTGGATGCTCACTTCAGAATCTCTGTGAAAGCAGTAGGTCACCCGGGTATGTTTGTATTGTGAATTCAGACATGCTACTCATTTCACATACTGTTTTTTATCTACTACGTAGTATACGCGATTTTTGGATGCAGCCTAGGTCTTTAGGATGGCTAGAAACCTCCAAGCAAGTGTACTGGGGCAAGTTTGAGCTAAACAGGAAAATGTAACTCCACAAGGAAGATTGAACACCCTTGATTAAATTTAAAGAATCAGAGAAACGATTCAGAGAAAATCAGATTGACGATGGTAATAAAAAAGCATCACATTTAACATTGACAAATAAGTGCTCGTGGGTCTCCTTGACCTATCTTTGAGAGTTTTAAATTCAACCTGGCTAAAACAGAGGTTCTAGCCGTACATGAAGACCCTCATCCCTGACCCTGCTGTTTCCTCCACCAATCCTTCATCCGAGTGAGTCCAAATAAAAGCAACAGTCCTTTTCACTTCTCTCTTCAGCAGGTGGCAAGTCCTTAAGGAGGCCTTTTGAAGGAAGTCCACAATCCGCTGGAGCCCCTGCTGCCTGAGTTAAAAGTCCTGAGGCCAAATGTGAGGAAGACTCTATCTCCTCCACCACTGGGATTTAAAAGGCCACCTGGAATGAATTGTACCTCAGCTTGATCCCTTGAGGGCTAGAAAGGCTTTGGGCAGGCAGCACCGGTGTATTCATAACGCTGCAGCAGAAAGCGTACAGATGCACACAAAAGCATGAATGCGGCAGCTCCAGTCGGTTTTAAACACCATCACTGTGCCATCAGGGCTATTGTGTGTGATGAAAATGAAGAGCGGGAGCTACTCAAACGCATACCGTTGTGTGGATTGGAGAGAACGGTGGCATGCAGAGACTTTGTGGTGACACGTTCACATGTGCACACAAACACGAGCCAACAAACAAAATCTGTGATAAGGGGGAAAAGTACACACTCAAAGCAAACAGCAAACTGGGGCTAATGCATTCTGGGTCAAATTAGGCCTCCAGCCAATGATAATAAGAATTTGGAGAGTGCATCAAATGCGATCTTAAATGAATTCCCTTTAGACGTTTAAAGCAAAACCCAGGCAGCAGCTTGACAGAAGCACCTGTGTTTTTTTTTTTTTTTGGAATATAATGAATGAAATGTTCTTACAACCTGACAGGTATGACTGAAATAGGTGCTCTGGGAAACTGCAATGCTAAAATATAAACAGTTTTGAAACTACACCTACGAAACAAAAAAATTTAAATGACATTAAAGAGGAGGTTGATTATGATTTCATCGTTTTAACTTTAGTTAGTGTGTAATGTTGCTGTTAGAGCATAAACAACATCTGCAAAGTTATGACGCTCAAAGTTTAATGCAAAAGGAGATCTTTTCTTTTACAGAAATCTCTTTAAGGACTACAACAAACAGCTGGTAGGGACTACAACGAGCTCCTTCCTGGGTTAGTGACATCACTAACCCTAAAATTTACATAAACCCTGCCAACGAGAACATGCAACAAAGGGGGAGAGGCCATGTTGGGCTGCTTTTGAGAAGAGGAAGAGTTGTTGTAGTAGAGTGTTGTTGCCATGCCGTCATTTTATGCCGAACTGCTTCATAAACAAAGGTCAATTCACTGGATTT
Source organism: Megalobrama amblycephala (assembly GCF_018812025.1). Taxonomy (NCBI): domain Eukaryota; kingdom Metazoa; phylum Chordata; class Actinopteri; order Cypriniformes; family Xenocyprididae; genus Megalobrama; species Megalobrama amblycephala. Next base: position 2,900,212 of record NC_063052.1, read on the forward strand.
GCACAAAAGATTAACATGACGGCACATGCTAGTCGATGAGTTGAATCAACTCCACAGCAACTACATAAATGTATCCACTAACCAATCAGAAATGTCCACATGCATTCTATAAGTTGTAACTTCTTCCTGAGTCTCTCCATCAGTGTCCGACTTTGAACAATGTAAGGCTGAACTGTTACTGACAATCGTCATTTTGACTGTGTGAGATTCTCCAGCTTTGTTGTTGTTCAGCAACCAAAGTGTGAGCTGTTAAAGCTCCGCCCTCTTCTCGGGAGCAGCAGCTCATTTGCATTTAAAGTAAGGTGACCAGATTTCTGAAATGGAAACCGGGGACATTTCCTATGCGAGTGGTCAAAATACCACCAAAATCTAATTTGTTATTATCTATTAATTAAAAAACGGGGACAGTACATTTTTAATTTTTTTTTATTGTTGTGGGTTTCACATTTTACATTAATAAATATTATGATTTAATTTTATTATTAGGATTTTTGGTCTGGTTTTAATACAATTCACCAAAATAACTAGCCAGTAAGCCTAACTACAAAAAACTATTAAACTATTACACTATTTTGAAAAATCACATTACAAAATATAATGTGAGATAAATAACACAAATAATATTTGCAACATTTATTATTGAATTGAATGTTTTAATTTTCACGAGCTGTTTATACTGTACGAAATTACAACTTTTGTCCAATGACATTTTAATTTTTTTGTTAACAGCTTTACTGACATTGAAATGAGCTTTGTTGTAGTATTCTTGAGTAAAGTTCATAAAATGTAGGCTACATTATTATTTCCCACTGGAATTTGTAAAATGTTCTGTATACCTCCTGTATGGGGGTAAAGAAAATTTTGTACATTTTAAGGTTAAATGCATCAATCTGGTGCACTTTGAAAGCTCAAAATTAAGAGCTTCAACCCATGTACAGTGTGCAAAATTGAACAAAGAAACAGCATTGACTTGTAAAAACCGGGACTGTCCCCGGAAAACGGGGACGTCTGGTCACCCTAATTTAAAGGGGACATATCATGAAATTCTGACTTTTTCCACGTTTAAGTGCTGTAATTGGTCCCCGGTACATCTACCAACCCAGAAAACGTGAAAAGGACAACCCAGTAACTTTGTTTTTGAAAGCCTTTCTCTGCAAGCATTTGAAAAAACAAGCCGCTCAGATTCCGCTACCCTTGTGACGTAGGAAGGGGATCTTATTATAATAATACTGCCCCTTAATCTGCACGTTTCCACCCATGGCGCCACCATTTTGTTTTCGCAAGCAACAACAGTGTACCAGTTCTAACGCCATGTTGGGCTGCTTTAGAGAAGAGGAAGAGTTGTTGTAGTAGAGTGTTGTTACCATGCCATCATTTTACGCCGGACTGCTTCACAAACGAGGGTCAATTCAACTGGATTTGCGCAAAAGATTAACATGACGGCACATGCTAGTCGATGAGTTAAATCAACTCCACAGCAAATACATAAATTTATCCACTAACCATTCAGAAACGTCCAGTTTCATTCTAAATGTTGTAACTTCTTCCTGAGTCTCTCCATCAGTGTCCGAATCCGGTTTGAACAATGTAACGCTGAACACCGTTACTGACAATCGTCATTTTGGGTCCGTGAGATTCTCCATCTTTGTTGTTGTTGAGCAATTACCCCTCTTCTCGAAAGTGGACAGAGAGCAGCAGCTCATTTGCATTTAAAGGGACACACACAAAAACGGTGTGTTTTTGCTCACACCCAAATAGGGGCAAATTTGACAAGCTATAATAAATGATCTGTGGGGTGTTTTGAGCTGAAACATTCTGGGGACACCAGAGACTTATATTACATCTTGTAAAAGGGGCATTATAGGTACCCTTTGACACAAGAAGTGTTACAGAGCAGCTTACAAATGTCTGTATAAAGTTATATTCAATATTTCAACTTTTGTCATGTCCACGTAAGGCCGGTGAATGGTACGCACTGATACGTTGGTAAAATAAAACTAGAAGTTCATCTGCATTGTTTTTTTGTTTTTTTTTTTAATCTAAATGATTTTCATGAAAGAAAAACTTGCAAATTGTAGTTTGGTTCTGTTGTTTCTGAGCACTGAAAATGGCTGCAAAGCTTATATTTGCAGTGCTGTGTTTAACACTAAAACCAGGCTAATAAATCTTCCTATTAGCTCAGCGGCTGAATTGTTCAGTGCTGGATTTATTAGCTTAGTCACTTCCTCCCTCACTTCTTCCTTTTCTTATCCTCAGCTGGTCTATCACACCCACAGTCATTTGAGCCAACCATTGAAACGATTAAATAGCAAGTGCTTTCAGACTACGAAGCACCTAAGATATGAGGTCGCTGCCACAATCTATATCCTCTAAGTTCACAGTTGATCAATACATGGAAGAAAAGCCATAGAAATACAGAGCAAAATGTTTTAGTCAGCAGTGTTTAAAGTGCCCCTTTTGTATAAGCTTGACCAAACCTGTCAGTTAAGCACGAAAAAAAAATTTCCATAATGATAAGACTTTCCATTGACTTCTATTGTTTTAATATTAAGCTACTTTACAGTTTAAAATTTTGGGGTAAATTTTCTCTTTAAGAAATTAATACTTTTATTTTATTTAGCAAGGACAAAATTAATCAAAAGTCACAGTAAAGACATTTATAATGTTACAAAAGATTTCTAATTCAAATAAATACTGTTCTTTTGAACTTTCTAGTCATCAAAAAATCCTTTGATGAAAAAAAAGTATCACAGTTTCCACAAAAATATTAAACAGCACTGTTTTAAACATTGATAAAAATAAGAAATGTTTCTTGAGCACCAAATCAGCATATTAGAATGATTTCTGAAGGATCATCATGTGTCACTGAAGACTGTAGTAATGTTGCTGAAAATTCAAATATATTAAAATAGAGAATAGAAAAATATTTCACAATAACAACAATTTTTACTTTTTTGATCAAATAAATGCAGCCTTGGTGAACACAAACCTTCTTCCAGAAACATTATAAAATCTTACCAACTTATGAACAGTAGCGTACGAGGATATTTTGTATTCCCTACCACTAACCTGAACCATCACACAAACTTTTTTGCATTTTTACATTTTCATTTAGACAATATTTTTTAATATTTTTAATATTTTCCACAAGCACACAGAGAGATTCCTGAGTCTCTCTCTCTCTCTCTCTCTCTCTCTCTCTCTCTCTCTCTCTCCTGCTGCTCCTTATCTCCATCTGGTCTTGGGTTTACCATCAATTGGCAGCTCGCTCTCTTGCTCTCTCTCTCCTTCCCTCTTGTGCAAATCTGGCTTAGGACACAAACACCATTATCTTTGCAAAATGCACCCACATCTAAAGCTTCAAAACCATAATGTTAGCATAATGTTAGAGAAAACCTGGCCACAGAGTCAACGTCCAATGCAACAGCTGGCCATTAATCATACCATAGTTTTACAAAACACACACCGGCGCCTATTATCAGCCATTTTAAAGGAATAATGCTGAACAAACGTTAGCGTCCCTGTGTAAAGGCCTGATAAGAGACCACATCACCACAGTACGTGTCTCACGGGCTAGGCATACTAATGAAAGACACTAAACAAGTGGCTGTGCCCTTGTAATATGTCGTTAGCTGTGTTTGCTAAGGAAAGCATCGCTATTACTATTGTCATACAACAAACCCCTCTGCTGCCATAACTATTTTCTTAATCAGTATTTTTTGTCTTGTTTTCCAGTAAAAATATTTAAACATTTTTATAGTAAGATGAATTTACCTGAGATGCCAAATAGTTATAAAATATGGATATTAATATACAAAATATATAAACAAATTTTCTTGTTTTAAGTTTTAAATCTAAGTAAATGTAGTGAGAAATAATGAAATGCAGATGATATAAGAAAACTCTGAGTGGTATTTCCATAAGCAACAAACTAGCAATAGCCCAGAACACCCTAGAAATCAAACAGCAACATGCTAAAGCACTTAGAACACTGCATATTAACATAGTATTGCCTTGGCAACACCCAGTTGGCAGCACCCTAGCAATTATCCAAAACACTTTAGCAACCATATAGCAATGCACAAAAACATTCATAATACATTAACAACTGCATAGCAACATGGCAATGTCTTGACAATCTACCAGAACATACTAGCAACCACCAAAAAAGCCTATTAATCGCTTAGCAATGCACAAAAACATTAATGATATGTTAGTAACTGCATAGCAACATAGCAATGTCTTGGCAACCCCCCAGAACACCTGAGCAACCACCCAGAACACCCTAGTAACCACATAGCAATGCACAAAAACATTCATAGTAGATCTTAGCAACCCCAGAACACACTAAAAACACACTAGCAACCACAGAGCAGTGTTGGGGAAGCTACTCTAAAACTGTAGTTTGACAAGCTACAATATATGCAAAATTTTAGTTTGCTGGAAAAAGTAGTTAGCTATTGGAAAATCTACACTGTTTTTTTACAACTGAACTAAGCTAGTGAAAAATGTAGTTAAATTATTAGCATCGCTACTTGTAGTTACTTGAAAAAGTAATCTGATTATGTAACTCGCATTACTTCGTTACCCCCAACATTGCTAGCAACCGCCTTTGCCATCACCAAAAACACCTTAGTAAATGCATAGCAACACCGAAATGCTTTGGCAACCACCCAGGACATCATAGCAACCACATAGTAATGCACAAAAACATTTATAATAAGTTAACAAGATAAGCTGCAATGCAACACAGTAATATCTTGGAAACAAAAACATAATATGCAATGCAGCTGCAATTACTTTATCTCTGTTATATTTACAATGTTATCTCATATTACGCTCTAAATAGCCTAGTTATAAATGCATTCTATCTCTTTAACCAGAACTACTGTTACAATCACAATCGAAAACAAAAACAGCATTCAAACTTCATCCCTCAGCTAAAATGAAATGATACTAAAACCGCCAGTAGATGGTGGCAAATCATTGTCTTAACGAGTTAGTCATTTAATCATTCAGTCTAGAGTTGTCAAAAGTACCAACTTTGGTACCTAGTCAGTACTGAAATTTTAAAAATGTGATGCTTTGAGCACTGCTGAGCGGATTCTTAAACACCATTGTATTTATGGCTCATCGGATATGTCTGCGATTGGCTTCAATGATCAACGCTGTAAAAATGTTGTAAATAGTCATCAATGAAGCTCTTCACCAATCGCTTACACAGATACACACGGGAGTGTTTGAAAGCAGGCATCTATCGCGGACCAGTTTGTTGATAGATGCCTGCTTTCAAACACTCCCACTCCTGCTTTCAAAACACTTTCAAATTCAAACACTTCCGTATGCTTTCAAATGCTGCCGTGCGTTGATCATTGTAGCGAATTACAGACATATCCGATGAGGGCGTCAACATAATGGCCAATCAGAGGAGTTTATGAATCGACTCAACAGTGCTCAAAGTGCCAAATTTTAAAAATTTCAGTACTGATAGGTACCGAAGTCGGTACTTTTGACAACTCTAATTCAGTCAAATGATTTGTTCAAAACTACGGATTCATTCAGGGACAAAGCAGAAAGGACATGAGTAGTTGAGTCATTCATTAGAATGATTCGCAAACTAAAACAGTGTTGCCCAGAGACTCGCAATGGCTGTACTATTTGGAACTATTTTCGTTGGCAAAATAGAGGATAAACAGTCAATATTGACAATATTGTGTCTAAAATGTAAGTCACCTAATAGCATATTAACCTACCTATTGTTTATTGAATTGTTGCATAAAATCAATATCACATTTGCAAACGTGCTGATATTCAGGAAAAAAGCACTTTTACTTATACTATAAATATTAAAAACAAGAACTTATATGAAGACTTTTTTTGAACCATATTTTTGGTTTTTGGAAGCATTTTTGGTGTGTGTGAACTGCATGATGGCGGGGGGCGGGGCTCTTTTTCCAGTGCAAGCGGAGACCCCTTCTGTTGCAAGGCCTATTTAAAGTGAAACACAGCAAAGGCCGCTAATGCAGAGGAACTGTGTGTTATATCAACTCCTGATATGACAAAGTGCTCTCACTATGGCAGTTACTAGAACGCTCCTAGAGTAAAGGTTCAGCACTGATGGACAGTTCCCTAACAACATCCTCTTTTCCACTCTCAGAGAATGGCCAAAATTGAGCTGAAATGGCTTTCTCTGACCTGTGCACCAGAAGCGGCTCCATCACTTTAAACTGTGTCCAAGCACTGAATACAGCTGATAGACTCCAATCAATTCTGCCACTAAAGCTGTTCCTTGCCATTGATTTTTGAATTTAATATTATAGAGTGCTTACTTTCCATCTATTTCCTATTTATAACATATTTTTATGGTTTTAGTCCAAAACCAGAAAATAGTTCTTCCCCCGTACTGAAGCCAAAATTCACAAGCTTGCGTAAAGACTTTGCTTGTCTTTGACAAGAAAAAAAGTGATCAAATATAAAGAGCTCTGCTTTCATGTGCTCACACTGTCCATCTTCAAAAATAAAATCAATATGCCATGTTGAAATAGATTTCTGAAAGACTATTTTTGCTGTCACTATCTACAAATCCCAGACGCCAGGTCTGGAGAAAGACATGGAGAGGACGGAAATGGGGAATGGAATCGGGACGTGAGAGATAGTGGAAAAGGAAATAGAGACGGAGGTAGATGAGGGATGGGATTAGAGCATTGATATGAATCATATTGGCGTCACAATAGAGTGTTCAAGTCAAGCTTGTAATACAAATTACATCTGGGAAAGGCTAAGAATGGGATTAGGAATCTGACCCTCTGGATTTCAAAGCACCATTGATGCGTTAAGTTGCTCCTCCTCCCTGCGGCAGGCAGGTTCAACATTGGTGTGATATTGAGAGCGGTTTAGAGCCTTATCGGCAGTGTCAAGCCTCCAAACATCACACTGACAGTGAGAGCTCACACAGAACAACAGGAAAACAAAATTCAACTGGATTCTCCTGTAGGGCTTCCTCAAAGCACATCCAGTGATGTAAACAGCGTTGAGGTTGCCCTGTTGGGCATCAGTCTGAACAGATGCAAACCTTGTAGTGTCAGTCAATCTGATTGTGACAGACCAGAGCGAGAAATCAAAAATGAGAAAGCACATCAAGATGAGGCATTAGAGTCTATGTCAGTGAGTCAGAGTGGGCGAGCGAGAAGGTACAAAGGTGTAGGACTCATCGCTGCACTGTCTGTTCCTCATCCTCTCTATGCTCATTGTCCTGACCTCGCATGTCACTCAAGGAAGTGCATTTATCTGGCGACTGTGTGCAGCAACCAATAACACAGTTCAATCTGTCAAGCCTCCAGCAATTTGAACGCTATCCGCACCTCTCTGCAATGGTTACAAACCTCAAACCAAATAGGTGAGGAACAAGTTAATTAGCCTGTCCATCAGCTGGGCTTTCTTCACTGTTAAAGCGCCACTGTAATGGCCATGTTAGCCGAAGCGGCTCTTGATACGGGGAGTTATTTCAGCCTTTCTTCACCTGGCTTTAGTCAGCAATCATGCAGCGTGGATGGCCTCGTGAAACAACCTCTTCCAGTGATCTAACTTGTCAGTCAGCACAGCATGACTACCGCAGGATTCGGCCAATCACTGCCTGTGTAAATCTGCATGTAAGTGAAGAGTCACTAGAAGTGATACCTAACCTAGGCTGGAGTTCATGCTTGGAATACTACTTTCCTGCAGTTCTAAGTGATTTCTTTAAAATGTCATTGTTTGACTGATCTCACTGAATGAGGTGTCCTAAAATATAACACTCAGACATCCCTAGCCTCTACAAAAAAGTGTGGTTGGAATCTTTGTTTAGCCAGTCAGAAGACTTTGAGGTGCTTTCTGCCTGTAAGTCATTCATCACATAGATTTTGAAAACTTTTGGAACACTGAAGATGTGCTGCTGCTTTCTGACAACAAAGGTCGGATTTTGGAAAGAGAGAATGTGTCTACTTCAGTGGCTAAAAGCCTGTTCACACCAAAAATGATAATAACTATAAAGTTTTAATAATCATTATAATTCTATAAGAAAAGGGTCGTGCACAATGATAATGATGCAGAGGAACGATATCACTAATCACTTTGAAAATATTTTTTTTCCCAGCTAATGAACAATAAAACATTTACAGCCATTTAGAATCCACCCCACTTTAAAGAGCTCAAGGATTTAAAGTGTCATATGGCAAAACTGCTGTACGCTTATAATAAACAGAACATTATCATCCATTGGAATGAATGCTAATAGTTATTGTTATAGTTATCTTCATAATGTTTAATCAAAATGTAATATCTTGCAGCACTTCTAAAATGACTTTCCATTTGAGCTGACATCATCAAGGCAATATGGGCGGGGAAAACAGCCAAACATGCATTAAAACATTCTATGACACAATATTACAACGGGCTGCTGATGGTGCAGGGGTGAGTTTTCAGTCATTTTCCTCCTAAAACCCTTTTCCCTTACCTCAAATTAACCTAGTAGCTGACCTGCTGGCTTCAGTGTTTGCACTTTGAAGAAGGGTGAATATTTGAGAGGTCATGGTTGTGGTGCTGGCATTTCACTTGGGAATGCTTCCAAAATTTGAAGCAACATGAAATGGGGTTTGCTGAAGCAGTGTCCTTAAATTCAAAACAAAATCAAAATGGATGCTATTTACTTTTTAATGCACATTCTTGGTCTTACTGCGCACGATTCACTGGTGCACATTATTTCAAATAAAAAAATGTTTGCCTTCATAAACTTCTATCAAAATGTAATAACTTGCCCTTCTGCCTCTGAATCTGAAACGACTTTCTTTTCAGATGATGCTATGAATCCCTCTTACTTTCAACCCCTCGCCTCCAATCACCTGGTATGTAATGCACACTTTTAAATGCCAATGAATGTGCGAACACCGTTTTACGATCACATTATTAGCAGGCCATGATCTTATTCACAAACTATCTGTGAATCCAAACAAAAATATTTGACCATTGGGCAAATACATTGTGGACGCTTCAAACAATTACAGTAATTAACATGCGGTGCTGCATCTTCTTGTTTAAACTGATTGTGCAATGAACCACAAAGCCTTCACTGTGCGTTCCAATCAATCAGATCAGTCAATCCATCTATATAATGCGTTTCATTTTTGTATCTCTGTATATTTATTGCTGTGAGTCTCTTGATCTAGATGCATAAATATAGCATTTCATCAGCAGATCCACATGGACTTGATAAAAACTTTATTATTCATCATTCCTCTAATTAAGAGAGTTCATTAACTCACTCTCTGGCCCCAGGGGGGTTTATTTTGCTGATGAACACATAAGTAGTATGCAACGGAAATGCCAATTAACCCCATTTACGCTTCCAGGCACTCCACACCTGCATAAAGACAGACTGCAATAAAAATACCTCCCCAAAGAAACAGATGCCTCATATTACTAGAAAGACATGCCATCAAAACACAATTGCGAGAGAGGAAAAATCACTCTCATGCACATATGCATGAAATGTACAGTAGCCTACATGTAATGCTCAAAATAGATACAAACATGGTCATTTAACACTGAACACCTAAATCGCAATTTCAAATGCAGCTGCAAAGGTGAGTCACACACTCTATGGTTGATTGTCACTTTGCAGTATGTGTCAGCTATAAAGGAGATCTGACAGTTAGCACTATGATATGTGAGTCCTCAAAGGAACACGAGGCACATAACACAGTGCCAGCGAGGCTGAATAATCTATGCTTAAATTACAGGTGCATCAGTCACAAAGCTATCAAATGACTTGAAATGTCAAGGAGAACATCTCAGAAATAACAACAATATGCCAGACATGCACAAACGGCATCAGTGAAATGGAATAGTGGCTGAAAGTTGGCACTTACTGACAGAGGCAGCCTTCACAGCATAATTGCTAAATGCCACAAAAGTAAGGCTTAAGTAAAACTCACAGAATTGAATCGGCACCTCTGTGTCCTAGAATAATACAAAGCTTCACATAAGCTATGCTTCACAAAGGAGGATTTTACAGAGCTATACCTCAAATAACGCTTGTAAAGCCAGCATGTAAGGAGCACAAAACCTACAAAAAGTGATGTGGCCTGATGAGTGACCTTTCACCCTATTACCTACATCCAGATAGGCTTATATTTGGAGATATCCAAACCCACTTATTAAATTTGTGGTGGATGTTTAATTGTATATGGAATACTACCCTAAAAAAGACCCATACCATAATACATTTATTTCATACTAAGTATAGTTCAAATCTATTAACATATTTACTGACATATTGTTTGAAACTTACTGATAGAAAAATTATAATTAAACTTTATTTGGAGTACTACTTGTGCACAATGCATATTTCTTATTACTAGGCCTAAAATGTGTTTTAATGTCACTTTTGATACGAATTGTGTGATCTTTGAATAATATAAGTCTTTAAATGAAGGCAGATACCTAAGTATACTTACAATAGTTCCACTTTAGCACAATCAAATATACTTCAGTATATCTTTAGTTGGACTACTTACGGACAATTAAAGCGCATTAAGTACAAAATTAGTTGTTCCAACTTAGCAGACTTTAAGTATATCAATTTATTAAACCAAAAGTACAATTGTAGGCTATTTTATTAATGCTGCAGTCCATAAGTTTTGCTTCTTTGTGATAATCTCTGTTTGAAACATGCAAATGTAGTTATTCATGAAATTATCATCTTTACACGGCTCCTCAGTGCAGATATATCTAATGCTTGCTGTCAGTCACCACATCGGTGTGGATACTGTACTTCGGAATCACAGATTCTAAGTCTTGGATCTATGACCAAAATAAGAATTTTCACTGGAAAATGTCTGAACAAGTAAGTAACATGTCTGCGACTTTTGTTCTGACCAACTGAGCAAAAAAGCATTACAATAAATTGCGCTAACAATGGTGATTAAATCTAACGATCGCTTAGCTCGGATCACGTCAAACCGTGCAAATTATTACTATTGTTATACTTAGTTCTCAATTGTTAATGTTAACAACATCAGCATTGCGTGACTATGTGCATTTAGTGTGTATTAGTGTTACCAGTAGATTTCAAATTCTGTAGCCACTTCGCAGTTCAAAGTCCTTTGCTTTTGACTACGGGTGAATCTCCAGTTGTCACTGATGATTGTCATTTTGACCTTTCTGGATTCAATTTGGCATCAAAATGATAAGTTTAATTATTGCATCTGCTGTGAGAAAAGGCTATAAATGATCCACCACCTGCAGCATCCTCACATGCCATATAGCCTACTAGCTGGGACTCCTTCTTCATGTAAACAGACATGACGCAAAGATTAACGGCGGCATGGTCGAATTTCCCACTGAAACCCACCAGTAGCACTCGGATTAGAAAACATTATTACAAGCTTACCATTGTGAATTGGGCTAAGGTAAGGAGATAGTTTTGAACACTGGCTGGTTACTTGCTCAAAAATTGATTTTGGATCATTTTTAACCAAAAAGTTACGGACTGCAGCTTTAAGTACATAAATATGTAAATGTATTTGTAGTGTATACTTAGCATGAAATAAATGTATTTCAAATACATTTTAGTATATTTATTTACTAGGGTATACCTCACTGAGGTCTTTAAGTCTCATGATTCTGCATGATTGTTGTATAACAGCCCAGAAATATTAGATTTTACAGGACCATATACACTCAGTGTTGCAGACATCAATCCTTTATATTCCCACTTGTCTTGACATGGTTACATTATTGTTTTCACCTTCATTACTCAAAGAATTATTCTCATAAATATTGCAATTTCACACTATACACAGTTCAGGACATGTTCAACAGCCTTCCAAGAAGAAATGGAGCTGTTGCCAAGCAAAGAGTGGTCCTGCCCCTTATGAGGACCTTGATGTTTCTGTTACTTAGCTCTACAATAAACGTTTTTTCCCAAAGAAAATTCAATGATTCAATACTGTAAGAGCATCCTACTACTTTAAAGAATACATAAAAATTAAACATGATAAAAATAAATGTAACAAAGATTTTTTGTCATGTAAACTAAAGATGTGCCTCATGTTGTAAAATCTAAATCAACTGGTCTAATTCATACATTTAATACATCAGGTAAAATGGATGTTAAAGTTAACAACTGCACATTTGCATCAAACAGACTCATACTCATGCATCACATACATCCAATACCCTGGATTCTGTTTCACATCAATACTTACAACAAATGCAGCAATCAAAACCTCTCAACCACCACATTCTCGTCATCTGCTTCTATTTTTCTTTCCCAGTGTTCCTCAATCCTGTTCTTGCATGACCCTCACTAGTGCACAATTTTTTTGACACAGTCATTTCACTTCATAGAGCATGTTACAGATGAACTAAACAGTGAAAACAGGCGTTTTAAGTATTTGAGACATCCGAACTGTGCAGTGATAAGGAAATATTGATCTATATGTGTGCAACCCTGTTCCTGAAGGGCCTCCAGCAATACATATTTTGAATGGTTTTCTTGTATAACTTTAACATAAAAATACAGTGAGGAAGTTCTGATCTAATTTTGGGTAGCCTGTCACTTAGTTCCTAACAATATGTTGTTGATATTTATATACTGTTACTACACCAATCTATTTGAGCTATTAAAATCTGTTTGTTACTGCAAAATGTACAGATAATAACACTGCTGGTACAATGGAAAATATGCATGACTCCTTAAATGTAATTTTTAAAATTCCCTTGAAATCATATGGTAATTCATACTTTTGACTTATCAATAAACTTTTACAATATTTTACAGTAAAATTATATGTATTATCTTATATAAAAAGTAACTTTTTTGACAGATTTTTCCCTTTTTTGCGTTAAAATGAATTTTTCAGATCTTGAAGCATCGGTTAATGAGTTCAATCAGATGTATCAAATAAGAGAAAACATACAAATTGTGCAGTGCTGGGGCACCTCCAGTACCCGGATCGAGAAACACTGATCTACATCAGCCGTCATCTGTTTCAGCACCACGGACAGCGACTATCCAAACATAAGACTGGAGCACACACAAGCACTCAAAAAACACTTCAGGTCAACTTGCCCCTCAGTTATGCTGCAGGGCCCACTGAAAATGTTGTTTTAGAGGGATTTCTACACTACAGCATCTGTATGGTGGCTCAAAACTGAAAAGAAACCTCAAAATGACAAACATTCAATTAAATTGTTTCACTGTAAGGTGGATGAGACCCCTGGCGAGAACAATTATTGCACACAGTTGTATTACTTACTGCGTCGTGCAGGCTCTTTTGTGAACGGTCTGTGGAGATGGTCCTTGAGGGATGCTTGATATAACCAACGTGTGTGTACGTGTGCGTACTAGTAAGACGACAGGTAAATAAATATGGTCTTTTAATTGCTCGCGCTAGGCGTTCACTACGCACAGCTTCGTATTAAACTTCAACCACCAACTGTCTCTGTGCGCGTGAAATTGCTCTTGTACGATTAATATTGCGTGCGTCGCGATTCGACATGTGCGAGATTAACCTAGCACAATTGCTTTTAAATATTCGGGTAATTAAATAACAGTCGAATGTTTCTAAATAAAAAAATAATAATTAAAAAAACTGTGCTTCGCGTAAATGTATTGCTCGATTACAACGACTGACAACAAATAAGATAAAGCGCACAAGCAAAAAGAAGCGATTACGAGTTGTATTAGACGTAAACGTTTACTCACGAATGTTTACAAACGTCGGACGGACTGTCTTTTTTTCGGAATTCGTACGAATATCAGACGCTAGTGTACTTGCCATGATTCCGTCGTCTAAAAGACTTGCAGGTAAAAAATAAATACCAAATATCGATGGGAATTAAACGGCTCATGAGAGTATCCCCTGCGGAAACTAGTCAGGAATGAATGTATATGATGTAATATCGGCAAAAAAGAAACACGGTAGCTACACACAGACGACGACAGCTCGCGGAGCCTCCCTCTCCTTCCTCGCGCTCTCTCTGTACTGTCCCTCGCTCACTCACGACGACGTCACAGGGCAGTGCTCCTCTCTCTCATCTGCAGTCTGTAGTGTGCAGTCTGCACACTACATGAAGACACCGCCGGTGAATAGAGTGAGAATTAAAGCGCTCATTGGCTGACTGAAAGACAGATGGTGCGCTCATATCCCAGATAAATAGTGCAGACCTCCTCCCTGTGCAGGGAGGATGAGCCAATGGAAACCCGTGGTCTCCAGATCTCCTCTTCTAGTGAAGTGTCACTTTGATGTATGTAGTCATTCTGTCACTGTATTATATTTATCCATCGACTGAAGCATCTTGATTCTTTTGTGAGCTGAACGAAGCTGCAAAAACATGGTTTTGTTGGTTTCCCAGCCTACAGTCCGTTGGCTGGTTTTACATGGTGTTGGGCACTTTTTAGCTGGTCCAGACGGGGAAACCAGCTGGCAGACCAGTTGAACACTAGGCTTGTCCAGGCTGGGAGACCATCTTAAATCAGCAAAGACTAGCAAACCACCTAGGCTGTTATAAGATGTTATTTGGTGCTTCAAAATGGCCATTTACTGTGCTCTTAATAATGGCATTAATGGTTCCATGAAGAACCTTTTACATCCGTGGAACCTTTCCATTCCACAAAAGGTCCCTTACAGTGAAAATAGGTTTTTAAAATGTTCTTCACACTAAGAAAAAAAGTCTTTCTTTTATGACTGTTCAAAAAAAAAAAAAAAAAAACACTTTTGGAAGCCTTATTTCTAAGAGTGTGGAGTAGCTACTCCTTTTTTTATTACCGTGCTATGCAGCACTGTATTGACATTCCTTAACCATTATGTTTTACTTCCTCTGCTGCTGCTGCATGATTTTAAAGCTCAAATTACTTAACATGCCATTTAATAAAATTGAAATCTAATATCCCATTGACATTGTTATATTTGCATGCAGATTTGCGACAGGTCTTATTTCATTCATTTATTTTCATATTGATTTATGACTAATTATTTCTGTCAAGGCAGTGTTGTGTCACAACAACAGCAAGGCATCAGAAGCAAAGCCTATAAACCTAAGCTTACCTAAAAGCTGTTTAGTTTGTTGTCCTATTACCCAGTTGGGAATTAGCATTTTTGAGCCATTGATTCGCTTAGGAATTGTAAATGGGTTTTCAGAATGGGAAATTTGCAATTTATGAATAAAATTAGAGATGTGGTTAATATTACTTAAAGGGTTAGTTCACCCCAAAATTAAATTTCTGTCATTAATTACTCGCCCTCATGTCGTTCCACACCTTGTTCATCTTCGGAACAAAAAATGAAGATATTTTTTCAAACCAAAATTTATTCAGTCACCTTGAACACTTCATTCATTATTACAGTTTATTCACTATAATTAAAAAAAAATAGTAATGAAATATGACAAGATCTCAGAGTTAAACTGTGTCAGAAAAAATTTAATCTTAATTATGTCAGATAACACTAAAGCAAAGTATGGTCAGGTCAAAGTGTCTGAATAATTTTTGGTCCCAAATTTTTATCAATTTTACTGGTAGTCCACTGTATAAAGATTTTTTTGCTATCCTCATTTACATAAATGAACTATAGTGTCCTGCACCCACTAGTACAAATATATCTGTGCTTACTGCGTCACCCTACATAAGGATAATGACAGGGAAGAGAAGCGATTGTTGAATAAAATCGTTATTTATGTTTTGTTTTTGCACACAAAATGTATTCTCGTCGCTTCATAAAATTAAGGTTAAACCACTGCAGTCACGTCGACTGATTTAACAATGTCTTTAGTACCTTTCTGGACCTTGAAAGTGTTGATTATATTGCTGTCTATGGATGAGTCATATACCAGATTTCATCAAAAATATCTTAATTTGTGTTCTGAAGATAAATTAAGGTCTTACGGGTGTGGAACGACATGAGGGTGAGTAACTAATGATTTTTGTGTGAACTAATCCTTTAAAGAGATGTTTTGTTCAACAACATCAGTTATACATAATCATAACTAAAACGTGAATTTTAGACACCTTTTAAAAATGTATCAGGTTGTAGTCTTGTTACAGACTGTAAAAAAAACAATGGTTTCAAAAAAACGAAAAGGATCCAATATCTTCACGAAATGTCACCACATCCTATTTTACTCATAATTCAAAAACTATTATTTTAAAATCCTATAGAAAATTCCCAAGGGAACCAATGATGAATTAGCTTTCCAGATTTGCCTGTGAATTGACGTTATGTCCGAACAGCTGTGCTCTTTCCGTATTTCCTTGAAGAAATTTAAACTTAGTTCCCAGTTTCTTGTTATGAGCTTGGGAATGGAAGAGTTCCTCTGTCAGAGTGCTGCTCTAAATCCTGTGGCTCTGTTCTTGGCAGTGGAAGCCGAGAGGATGAGTCATGCTGGTTGAAAATGATATCTCACTATTCGATGAAAGCAGCATTTATCATGTGAGTGAGGGTGCATGCAAACATTTAATTATAGACCTAGTCCATTAGGATGTCAACACCTCAGCAGTCTCTTTCCCACAAAGTCAATAATGACCTTTAAAACTTTTTGATTTGCTGGGAAGAAATGCAACGCAATTTTCACGTTTGCAACTACTGGTGATGCACCAAATGGATGGCCATAAGTAAACCCAAACCACCGCCACATCTCATTTCATCCAAGGAACACTCTCAAACTCTTTTCAGCATTACTTCTGTGCTCTCGCATTAGACGGATGGGAAATTGGACAGTGTGCAGTGGGCTGCAGTAATTACTCATATAGACGCTGTCATACTCATGACAATAGATTGTCCTTTCTGAGCGCAAACAGACGAGTACAGTAGGATAGGGAGCACTTCATTATTCCCCGCTGCAAATGTTTTTGTACAACCACTTTCAGGGAGCTCTCATTTACATATACAACGGCATGCAGTGGAGGCAAATCATTTACATGAGTCCATAAGCACTATAGTTTCACTGTAGGGGACATGCATTCACACAAGAGGTGGTACCCGTAGGCCTATTACCATTCATTTGAAAGAGGCAAAATGTATCTCTCTGTGCAGTGTTGGTTTACATGGCTATGAATAATTTGTATTAATTTGAAGCAATTATTATTAGCGGTGCTTGCTAAAACAAGCTTAACTCATCCTGCACCATATGTGCTACAGACATGAATCAAATAAATAGATAGATAAATATTTAAACAGAAATCTTATAATTTTATGCACAAAATGAGCTCATGTCAAATTTGATGCCTGCTACAGGTCTCAAAATAGTTGGGACGGGGGCATGTTTACCATGGTGTAGCATCTCCTCTTCTTTTCAAAACAGTGTGAAGACATCTGGGCATCGAGGTTATGAGTTTCTGGAGTTTTGGTGTTGAAATTTGGTCCCATTCTTGCCTGATAGGGTTTCCAGCTGCTGAAGAGTTCGTGGTCATCTTTGATGTATTTTTCTCTATAGGTGAAAGATCTGGACTGCAGGCAGGCCAATTCAGCACCCGAACTCTTCTACGACGAAGCCACGTTGTTGTACTAGCTGCAGTATGTGGTTGTGCATTGTCCTGCTGAAATACACAAGGCCTTCCCTGAAATAGACGTCATCTGGAGGGGAGCATGTTGCTCTAAAACATGCAAACTGCCCATACCGTATGCAATTATGCACCCCCATACCATCAGAGATGCTGGCTTTTGAACTGAACGCTGATAACACGCGGGAAGGTCTCCCTCGTCTTTAGCCCGGAGGACACGGCGTCCGTGATTTCCAACAAGAATGTCAAATTTGGACTCGTCTGACTATAGAACACTTTTCCACTTTGAAACAGCCTTGGCTCACACGACACAACGGCGCTTCTGGACCATGTTCACACATGGCTTCCTTTTTGCATGATAGAGCTTTAGTTGGCATCTGCAGATGGCACGGCGGATTGTGTTTACCAACAGTGGTTTCTGGAAGTATTCCTGGGCCCATTTAGTAATGTCATTGACACAATCATGCCGATGAGTGATGCAGTGTCGTCTGAGGGCCCAAAGACTATGGGCATCCAATAAAGGTCTTTGGCCCTGTCCCTTATGCAGAGATTTCTCCAGTTTCTCTGAATCTTTTGATGATGTTATGCACAGTAGATGATGAGATTTGCGAAGCCTTTACAATTGAGACCTGTAGCAGGCATCAAATTTGAAATGAGCTCAATTAGTGGATAAAAAGTGTAAAATTTCTCAGTTTAAACATTTGTTATGTTATCTATGTTCTATTGTGAATAAAATATTGGCTAATGCGATTTGAAAGTCTTTTAGTTCTCATTTTATTCAAATTTAAAAAAGTCCCGGAATTTGAGTTGTATAGATAGATAGATAGATAGACCATAAATTATCTAAACAAATCAGATTCATCCAAATTCTTAATTAGGTCTGGGTCAGTTTTTTAAACCCAGACTTCAGATAAATCTTTCCTAACAAGGCCAACTGTTACACCAACCAGAAGGATGATTTATCCCGCTCTTCCTATTTCTGGATCAATTCTATTCATCAGAACTCATTCATCACACTCTCTTTTTCTTCAGCTCAGAACAAAGCCATCCACTGGTCAATCTATTTCAAGGTTGTTCACAGACAGGTAAGATCAGTGAAATCACAACCAACTCACCTGGGATCTGTTCCATTAGGCTTGACACTTGAGTTCTCATCCTGAGACAAACTCAGACAGTCTGTAACATGTAAGCGGGTATAGCTGAGAGCACATCAAGTGTCCTGTAGTGTGGCATGCAGTAATTCACCTGGAACTTTTTTTGTTTTGTTTTGTTTTAAATATGTTTATGATACATGCAGTTTATCAGCTCATATTATTTGATGTACTATAAAGAATATTTATATCCAAAAAATTTAACAACTTAAAAGAAATGGTGATGAATTACAGTATCTAAAATATATATACATAATCATGATTTTTGATCATTAAAGAGTCGTAAACATATATGTATCATGCTTTCCACAAAAATAATAAGCAGCACAACTGTTTTCAACATTAATAATAAGAAATGTTTCTTGAGCAGGAAATTTCTGAAGAATCATGTGACACTGAAGACTAGAGTAATGGCAGCTCTCCATCACAGTAATATATCAAACAGAAAAGTTATTTTAAACTAATAATATTTCACAGTTTTTACTGTATTTTTATCAGTTAAATTCAGCATTGGAGAGCATAAGAGACTAATTTCAAATACATTTAAAATGATAATAATGATTCCAAACTTTTGACATGCATTATAATTTTTAGTCCACCTCTGTAAGACACTTTTCAGGATAAGAGATGGACTAAAAATGAACTCCTAAAACTTGCTGCCAGATACTAGAAGATATATTCTTCAAACAGTGGTACAAGAGGATGTGGTGCTGGTCCTTCAAGAGTCACTCTCAACCTGTCTGTCTATAAAGCCTATAGCCTAAAGCCAATTATATATATATAAAATCAGTCTTCATGTATTTTACAACACTTCAGCTTGTGATTCTTATTAAGGATTCTTTACCTAACCTAAGTCTCTGAGATCCTGACACCTTGCACTTTTGGAGACTACACAGGTTGCAGTTCTGGAAAAATAGTGGTGCTGGAGGGTAAAGGGTTCCTGATGATCACACTTAATTCTTCACCTTAATTCTTTTCCACCTGTTTTTGTCTGACCCTGCTGACCCAATGAGCGTTTTGCTGTCCATTGGTCATGCCTTAACTTTTCTAGTATTGCATTAATGTTGCATTCTTCTCATGGGCGTTTAATAATTTCTTTCCACTTCCAGTCTTCATGAACAATTATTTATCACTTACAAATGATTAAATACAAAATTAATAGTAGTTATTAAGATTGATGTGGTTTGGAATTGTTAAAATGTGCTTGGAAAAATAATATGAAAATGAAAATCAACTTGCCTAATAATTCTGCACACGCATATACACACACACACACACACACACACACACACACACACACGCATATATAGCCCCCCCCCCATATACCCTATGCAACTATTTAGACTTTCTATTTTTTTAGTAACGTAAAAAAGTAAATGCTTAAACAAACAAGATTTACATGAAAGATAGAAACGATGCACCTATAAAAGAGTCGTGATGTATGATTTTTGTGAAAAAATGAGACTCGCTCCAGTCTGTAATGTACCTATCCAAATTGACAATCAAAATAATGCATTTTCTGATGTGTTTCCCCTCAGGTATCCCAGCAGTGGAATCAGTGAGTCACAAAGTCCTGAGTGAGAAATTTCAACATAATGAAAACCAGAAAGAGAGAGAGAGAGAGATAGAGAGAAAAAGAAACTGTGTGAGTAGCTCTGGTTACAAATGCTGGCAGTGACACCTCATCTTTCAGTTCAAACTCAGCTGTCATCATCTTGGCTGTCTCTTTCATAAACTCCCACATGTAATGTCACCTTCACTCTCTGCAGTCACAGAGAAATTAGTCTCTCACCTTAAACTGCCCTCATCCTCCCCTTTACTGCCCTTTCAACATGACAATTATCACATTTTACATCACATTCACCCTTTGCTCAGCTCCTCACTCACTTTCTTTTCTCTCCCCAGTGGCCAGTTTCTATGAGTTCTCTGCTCGATATTTATATCATTGTTGAATAATTAAAGACTGAAGACGGAGGATAATCTCCTCCTCTCATTCTCTTTTCATTATGGAAGCCCTGTTCTCCAGCACATCGGATTGATTTCAGGTATCTGGAATGCCCTACTGCACTTGGCTCAACATTCACCTTAAAATAGCCAAAAAAATCCTCGGAACTCGCTGTCCTTCTTGATTACAATTACCAAGCTACTGAATCAGTGTAAGTGGTAATTAGTGGTGTTTGTTAAGCCAAGCGTAACTATTACTATTGCTCATACGTAATGCTAGTAATTCTAACAAGCCCTCAGGATGCATAGCTGCATAGCTGGATGTAACTGCATAGCCTGCACTTCTCATTTTTTACAGAAAATGTGCATAATCTAGTTGCATCATGTAAAATCTCTCTGATATGGAAGCGTAGGCCTAATTGTGGGATAAAGTTTAGAAGAAGACAAAGTCACATTGGGAGATATAAAATCACACTTAGCAGAAATAAAGTCATAAATATCAAACTGAGAGATAAGAGTCATGTAAGATATAAAGTCACATTTTTAGTTAGAATGTCGCAACTGCAAAAAATAAGCAATTGTAATATATAAATTTGCAGTCACGAGAAATAAAGCTGCAATTACAGGAAATAGTCATAACTGAGAGATATAATCGGATTGCAGGATATAAGGGCTTATCACACTGCGCTTAACCCCGGGTTATCATCGTTTTAAGCACTGCTTTTAACCCTGGCTAGAGGAACGTTTCACACTTGTAATTTAGAAGCAGGGTTAGCACCGCTTTTTATCCGCAGTGCGGTGCCAAACTTGTACAGTGTGAAACGATGCAGTGTTGGAATGTTACAGCTAGACGCTTTGCAGCAGAGCAATTGCAATTGCAGCAATTGAGGCAATTGCGTGCCTCATATTCATGTGCTTTGGATCGTCACAGAAACACCTCGCATTGTATATAAATGGTAAATTCAGCATTTGAGAGGAAAAATGTCAAATGCTGAGAGAAAATGCAACAATTTGAGTGACCGTTTCATTCTTAGCTTTATAATCAGAAATGTCCATTCAGTATTAACTCGACAGTATAGTCGGCAATATGAGGATGCGCAATGCTAGAGCTTTTATGTAAACAGGTCACGTGCAGCGTTTATCCAATCAATGACACTGACACCGCAAATGTGCAAAGAACGTTAACCCAGGGAATGTACAATAGGGCTTTTCACACTTGAAATAGTTAACCCTGGGTCATTCTAAACCCTGGTAAATGGAATCTTGGGTTATCTTTATTCTCGTTTCACACTGCTCATACTATACCCAGGGTTAACAGTTAATCCTGGGTAATCATAAGCTGCTGTTTCACACTGCACATTCCTAAACCCGGTTAAAGACCTTATCTGCATATTTTTTGGTGTCAGTGTTACTGACTGGACAAATGCAGCATGTGACCTGTTTACATAAAGGCTCTAGCATCCTCATTGCTGACTGTAATATCAAGTTTTTTTCTGAATTAACTTTTCAAACTATAAAGGTAAGAATGACGGTCTCTTCTTCACCCTAATTGTCGTGTTTTCCATCGCTGTTTGACATTTTTCTCATACGCAGAAACGACTGTTTATAGCCTATACATTGCACAGTGTTTCCATGACTGCCCAAAGTGCGTGAATATAAGCCACGTGATTGGTTGTCAGTTGCTAAGCATCTAGTTGTAACATTCTAACACTGCATTGTTTCACACTGTACAAGTTTGCCACCGCAATGCGGAGTTAACACCACGAAAGCACTAACTGTGCTACGGAGCAGGATTTCATAACCCCGGGTAAAAAGCAGTGCTACACAGCAAAATCTTCAGAGTTAAATCAACTCTGCTCAGAGAACATATGATCCCTCTGAGTTAAAATAACACTGAAGCAGAGTTAATGAGATAATATGGTGTTTGTGGAGTTGCTTAATCAGATCTTGAGAGATTTAATGTCTTTTATCTTCAGTTGATTTCATCTAAGGCTGTGGCTGGAAGTCCTTTGTAGTTATTGTGTTTCTCTTCAGTGATTATGCTTGTTAACAGCAGGTGTTCATCACTAATGCTCAATCATAACTTAATCACTTAATTATCTCATTAACTTTAACTCTGCTTCACTGTTACTTTAACACTATATAGAGAGGGACCATATGCAATCTGAGCAGAGTTGATTTAATTCTGGGGATTTTGCTGTGTAACCCTGCTTCTAAATTACAAGTGTGAAACGCTCCTTTACCCGGGGATAAAAGCGGTGATTAGAGCGACGATAACCCGGGGTTAAGCATAGTGTGAAAAGCCCTAATGTGAAACGTCAGGTTATGAATACCCAGGATTAATTGTTAACCCAGGTAAATTATGTGCACTGATAACCCAGGATTCCATTTACCCAGGGTTAACTATTTCACATTTTTAGCTATAATGTCAGAATTTTCACAAATGCAAGTCCCAGTTGTGAGAAATAAAGTAGTAATTGTCAGATAAAGTTAGATTTGACACTTAAAGTCACAAGATATAGTGCTGAGAAACAAAGAAACAAAGTCAAAATTTCACAATATAAAGTCACAACTGGGAGACCAAGTCACAATTATGAGAAACAAGAGTTAAGCTACAAGATGTGTAGTTACATTGTGAGTTATAATGTCTCTGCAAGAAATTAAGTCACAATTAAGAGATGTAGTTACATTGTGAAATATAAAGTCCCCTCACAAAATATAAAATCACAACTGGGAGACACAAAGTAGCAATTACCTACAATTAGCAACCACAATTTTATCTCTGCAAAGTGAAATTAAATTAGAAAAACAAGAGCATAGTTGTTAAATTCAAGTTTTAATATCTCTAACTGTGCAATAAATTAAAATTTACAGAATAAGTTATCAGTCACGTAAAGATTATTTGTATTCATCATACATCAGCTTGTATATACATAGAGTTCCTGTGACCTTATGAATGGAGAGAGACAGCAGCATACTGGATTAACTCTACAGAGCATCTTCTATTTACTATGAGGAGAGGTGAGGAATCTGTACAGAAGAGGTTATGATGGGTGGGAGGATGGATTTACAGAGTTTGTGGACAAAAAACTACAACAACTACATTTAAAAAAAATGTCAAAACAACAAAAAATTCAGAAGAGGAGAGTAGGATGTAAACTTGCAAACAATACTGTACTGTCCACAGCACGGTTTGTTCGAACAGCTAGCATATTACATGATTTCAAAATGTATATCTGCAAAACACAGTTACGTCATCAAGTACACATCATTCATCATTCAGTCATTCCACTGTTGTTTTATTTACTCAACTTTTCTTGTAAAATTTCAGCAGGACACTCGTAAACTTGTAAACATGTTCTATTCTTGTCTTTCTGCTAAGACAAGACCCTCTTTCGTTCCTGGACTGACCTAAATTCTAATACCTCTCAAATAGAACAAAATCAATAAAAACAGTACTCTGGATCTGAAATATCACAAATGCCACAAATTGATGAGCTAGAACTTAATGTAACATGTTGTGCAAAATAATACCAAACTGACAGCCAAATGAAAACAATATTCCAAATGTCTAAACTTGCTGAGAGAGACAGAGATGGGAACCAAATACAATATTAATAAAGGAAAATTCCAGGTAACATACAAGTGAAGTTCTATCAACAGCATCTGTGTCATATTCATAATCACAGAAAAGACTTTGACTCAGCTTTCAGTCACCTAAGCCTAAATGTGCGTAAAGTAACAATGGAAGCCTCTCAGGGAAGTGTACAGCAGTACCCATAGATCTCTATTGTAAGAGCATTTCTCTCTTCTGTGGTAACAGAGTTTGATCTTCAATGTTTAATGCATTTCTCATTTGTTTTCTTTCTTTCTCATTGTGTAAAGTGTCACGTTCCCGTGACCGAAAGTGAAACAGTAACCGAGAAGACGGGATCAGAGCGTGAGAACTACAAATCCCTGCAGACTGACTAAAATACCACATTAACCCCCCTCCTTATTGTTATTCATTAATTTGCCAAGAACATCTGAACCCCCTCTGCTATACTGCAGTGTTACAATAATGCCACGTCAATCAGTGTAAGTGTTTTTAATACTCTCTTTCTTCTCGATTACTCCATTTCTTATGTCTGAAAATGGATTCATTATATTGATTTCTGAATCTTAGTCACCACCCCTAGAGGAGCTTTCTTCTCATTTGAACTATGCGGTAGGGTTGTTAGTTATGGAAGCCTGTTTCCACCATTTCCATAAAAAAATACATAAAAATGGCTGGTGTATTTTGTTGCAACTTTGTATCTCACAATGGGCCTCATTCATGAAACATCAACAGAAAGAAGTTAGAAGTTTATAAAACCGCTCCAATGTAAATTTTTGGAATTATATCAGAAATTATATGAAATTCCTAAACAAACTGCATTTAGGAATTTCTGATAGCAAAATTAATTAGTTAACCAATTAGTTAAATACATTTCATTGATAAAAATGATTAAAAACAGCCACATAGTCCATTACATGGTCCATCTATTCTAACCACCAGTATTATTTGTCTGCAAGATTAACACTTTCATTGAATAATTTTAAGTATATGGCTAATTAGTCTCTTTTGCATTTATACAATACTGGAAAAAAAAAAAAAGAAAAAAAGTCCAATGAACCCATTACATTTCTGCAAGGATTATGCTAATTGTAAATGAGCTTGCACGGCACCCTATTTACAACATTGGAATTCTTTAAAATACACACATTTAACTATAAAATCTGGTTTACAATGCACTTGTGAATCCGGAGGAGAGTTTTCGGGAAAGTTCATTTAACAAGCAAATTACTCCGAATTTACATGAATGAGGCCCATCTTGACTTTATTTCTCACAAACTTTGAATTTCTATCTTACAATGGGTTTTGAAACCTCACAATTCAAGTTTAAATTTCACAATGTGACTTCATCTCTCACAATTGCGGCTTGATTTCTTAATTTGATCCAACCACTTTATTTTATTTTTTTGCTCTCAGGTGAAAACAGGCTTGCATGCCTTTGGGTTAGTTTACCCAAAAATGAAAAAATTGTCATCAATTATTTATCCTCATGTCCTTCAAAACCCTTAAGTCTTTCATTCATCTTCAAAACTAGGGCTGGGCAATATATCGCATGCGATTGTCACGCACATTTCGTCAGTAAAGCCGGTTCCCTGATTACTGCGAAATCCCCATCAACTGCTTTCAAATGGAGCGCCATTTAATAGACAGAACCGTAGATCACTGACAAGTTACGCAATATCGCGTTCATTATCGCAGATGAATCGCCTTCGATAATGAATGTGATATTGCGCAGCTTGTCAGTGAACTACGGCTCTGTCTATTAAATGCCGCTCCATTTGAAAGCAGGTGATGGCGATTTAGCGGTAATCAGGGAACCGACTTTACTGACGAAATGCACTGACAGTCCACGCAACTAACACTTTGTCGCTTCAAAAAGTTTCATAAAGAGACTGGATCACTTTTTATGATGACCAGATTGAATTTCGGCTTTTATTCACATATTAATATTGATCAGCTAACATAAACAGAAGCTCAACCATACTTGATTGATGTGTGAGAACAAACCTCATTAGTTCTTTTGGAAGCTCAAACGTGCTGTGTAACACATGAGAATGAACCTCATTGGTTCTCGCATGTCAAGCAAGCGCACTTGAGCTTCCGTTTACCATATCTGTTGTGTACGTTGATGAATGTTTATATGTGAATAAAAGCCTAAATTAAATGTGTTCATCATATAAAGGTGATCGTGCCGCTCAATTCATATGGTTTAGTTTTACAATCTCTTTATGAACTTTTTGAAGCGTCCAAGTGGTAGTTGCATGAACTGTCAATGGAGGGACAAAAATCGCTCAGATTTCATTAAAAATATATCAGTAACACTTCACTTAAAGCCTTTAAGTATAATGCATTATTAAGGCATTCATAATATACATTGTAATGCATTATATCATTTCATAAATAATTGTAACCAAAGTTAAAATGCCTTATAATATTTGCACATTCCTTGTTACATCTGAAATTGGTTGTGTCATGTTTTTTTAATGTATTATACTTTATAAAGGTGTAACAATGTATTATAATATATTATAACTGTGGTTACGATTATACGTGAGAACATACAATGCATTATAAAGTGCATTACAAGGCGTAATTAATGCAATAAAAAAAAAATAAATAAATTATAATGCATTATACATAAAGGCCTTCAGTAAAGCATTACTAAAATATCTTCATTTGTGTTCTGAAGATGAACGAATAAGAACTAACTCTTTAAAGATGAAGTGTGCAATTTTTTCGACATTCTCCTATTCTCAACCTAATGTGCAAATATAATGAAGCCATTTGTATGATGATTTCCCCTAAAAGTGTAAACTCCCGACCAGCCAGACAGAAACATTGTCTCAACCAATGGCACAAGTTAGGGTGTGGGACCATCTGTTTATGTAACCAATAGCAGACAGGTGAGTATTTCGGGGAAACCTGTTTGAAAATAGTCTTTGTTTTTTCAGTTCTGTTTGGTGCCACTAGTGCCGCTGAAATTACACACTTCACCTTTAAGCAACTACAGAGTGTTTTCAGTATGATTCATTTGTAATCAGTTGAGAGTCTCGCCTGGAAGCCTGCAGGCAAGCTTTAGCCCACCAGGATTGGGGTGGAGTAACAGGCAACTCTAATTTCCTGTCTCCTCACAAACTAACACTTCTGTGGTGCTGCTTCACAAAGCTCTCCCGCTCTTTCTCTCTCTGCTGTCTGTCTGTCCCTGAGGCACCTTTCTCTGCATCCTGTCTCGAAAGGTTTGCCACCTCTCTTGCTACTATTGTGTCTTCAGCCCTAAATCCTCTCTCGCTCTCTGCCTCTTTCTCCTCACCTATTATACTTCCGACATCACTCAGGTCGCCCAAGTGCTCCACAGAATCGAACTTTTCCAGGTCTGAGGCGATTGTTTGCAGGCTTATGACTGACATGGAGTCTGATCCCGCCTTCTCCGCTCTCTCTCTTTGTCCCCAACCTGCCTCCCTGTGTTTCTCTACCCACTGCCGGGTTTTCTCTTGATCGGCCCAGTCATTATCCATTAAAGGATTGGCCACCACCCCTGCATATGCCCCTGCCTGAATTATACCCTCTGACTCTGCCCCGACCGGAGAGCTCCGCCCCCCACGGGCTCTGTTGCGCTCTCTGGCGGCGCGAATGCGCCCCCTTTGCGCATGGATCTGCTCGCTGATTTGCTCAAGGTTGCGGAGGGCGATAGAATACCGGGTCTTCACCTTCGCCACCCGTTCCTCCAGCTGAACGACTTTGGACTTGTGCTCCTGTTAATGAGTGGGGATAATCATAGCACGTTGGGTAAAATTATTATTTTTTTTTTTAATTTGTCATGTTCTTGCACCATATATATTAATGGCATTATAATGACTAAAAACAGATGATCATCCATCAGAAAAAAATGTTTTATAATATTTAGGGACACACTAATACTGAAATTCAGGCTGATACGATAAGCCAGGGGTGCTCCTGTAGGGTCACTGTCCTTCAGAATTCAGCTCCAACCCCAATTAAACACACCTGATCCAGCTATTTAAGGTCTTACTAGGCATACTAGAAACTTCCAGCCAGGTGTGCTGAGGCTAGTTGGAGCTAAACTCTGCAGGAGAGTGGCCCTCCAGGACCAAGTTTGGACATCCCTGTGATAATCCAATGATTATTTTCATGTTAAGGTTGATAACCAATAAATGACATATGTTACCCATGCTGGCAAAATGAGTCGGAATGCGCACAGGCAAATGTTGAGCTACAGGCAAAACGAGGGAAAAATGTCAATTTTGGTCGAAATTTTTGTTTTTTTTAACAAAAATTTGTTCATTAAGCCCTCGTCTAGCAAACCCAATGCTCCAAATAGCAATTACATATCTAAAAGTATATTTATTTGTATGTTTTCTGAGAGGAGTACCTTTCCTTTGACCATGAAAATTGCCATTTTTCTCCGCTCGTTTCTCGACTACCAGTGCTTCCCAGAGCACAAACTTGGTATTATTGTAAAGCGCAGCATTCAAACTTTGTGAATATTCATAGCGAATTTTTAATGGCATGAGTCTGAACCAATGAAATGTGATTTTCAAACTCATGCTGATGTAAACAAAATGATCTTACTCGCGCTGACTGAGAGATCCAAATCACGCGCAAAAAGACGCCTCAGACAGAGCATGATCCCGATATACACACATACACAGAATTACAGTATTTAAAAAAAATAAAAAATCTGTCTTGGTGAGCATTCACTCAAACATTATCTGTTATGTCTGGTTAACTGTTTGGTTAACTGTTGGGGAAAAACATCCGATGTGTAACATTATATTAGATCCATGTGATACAGTAGGTCTTATTAAATTAACTTTCACTGTTGCTAGTTTCACTCAATCCATCCTTGTTCACATTACTTAAAAAACTCATGTAACTACATGAACTTAACTTAACTGAGTTGTTTATACTAAAAATAAGTATTGTCAGCTTTACTTTATAAGTGTTTGTTCAGTCAACTTAACATTGCTGAGTCAAATGCACAAATTAATGTTCACATAACTAACTGGGCAGTGGATCCGTAGTTCCCAGCATGCTTTGCAAGGGACTGTATTAGGAGAGTAAATTTAGGGATTAAAGTGTTATTTTATGTGTTTTTCAATAATGGGAAAAATGTTGTTCGTTTATGATAGTGTTTAATGTACAGTTATGAGGAGACATTTAGAGGAGTTTCTGTAATTTTTTTAATTTTGTGGTTACCATTATGCAGAAGAGTGTTGCATGTGTTTAGACTGTGAGCAAAGACTGTGTAATCAAAAACATTTTGTCAGCTTTACTTGAATTTCTTTTGTTCAACTAAATTGTTATTTGTACAAATTACTCAATATAGTTGCGTGGAACCACTTGACATTTTTTTTTAATTTTTTTTTTTAAGTAAATCCAACAGTTTATTTTTTTGAGTGTAGGCTATCTGTTTCATTAATGTTAATCAAACAATTGTGGAATAATGGAAAAAAAATTAAATATATATATTTTTCCCATAGATATGGGTTTTGACTTGGTGTGTGCCAAATTAGGTGTTATTACCAGGGATTTTAAGGTATGGTTGCTAGGTGATTTTGTTTCGGAACCTTCAGAAAACTTTAACTCGATTTTTCTCAATATTGACTTTGCTGACTCTATCGACTTCAAAAAGGTATAGCTCAGTCACAGTTTTTTTTTTGTCGGATTCCAACAAATCATACATCATTTTGAAGATTTTTTTTTAATAGAGACTGAGAGAATAATTAACGAATTTTTGAAAATTTGCTTATTGCGACTCATTTTGCCAGCACAGGTCACATATATTTAAAAAATGATATTATTTATTTTAATCTATACTAAAACATTAAACTAGAATGATTAGTTTGTATGCTGTAAGTGTGAAGTTTCTGTTCTTTGTGCTCATCCCTCGTTTGCATTTCATAGAGGATTTCATTTTGTTACTTAAATCAATATGGCCAGCAGACCTTGAATACCTGTATAGTAGATGCCAGTCTCTGATGCATACCTCTAAGATGTGGTTGAACTGAGCCTTGAGCTCAAAATAAGGTTTGGACTTGATAATGACTCTCTTAAGGGCCTTCTGTAAAGTCTGCACACGCGCTTCTGCTTCCTGACAAAGCTGAGTGACACGCTGGTGCTCCCTCTCACTCCTCAAACGCTCCTCCTCTGCCTCGTTCACCTAAAAACAGCAACATGTCAAATGTGATATCCTGTTCTGTTTTCACACATGAAAGAAATTAAATCGAATATATTGTCATTTCTTTCTGTATCATTCATACAAAGATTTGACAAAGATTCAATATCATATCAGCACTGTCAATAATGGAATCAATAATGGATATTCTTTTAAGAGCTTGTAGATATTTAGATTACTCTTCCCCCCCAAGGAATGTCAAAGGTGTGGTACTTCAGTACCAAGTTGATACTAACAGCTGAAGAAAATGTAACAATATCAATCTGTCTACAGCAGCGTTTCTCAAAAGTGTGGGGCACGCCCCACTGGTGGGGAATACAGACATGACAAGTGGGGCGTGACAAACGGGAGGAAATTTGGTCATTTTTGTGCCCATCTCTATTAAACTTTTGAGCGGTATGGGCCCACGTATGGGATTTTTATTTCTGTGCCCCTGAGAGTACGGTCCCACATATGGGATTTTTATTTCTGTGCCCCTGAGAGTACGGTCCCACAGATGGGATTTAGAATGTTCAGTGACATGACATAACTGCCAGATTCAAACTGTGCTTTCGCGCTTTGGCTGGTGCTGAGCCAGAGACAGACGCGTGCAGCAGCGTTTATCATATATCACAACTATGCAGCGTTTTCAACAACATAATGTTCATTTTAGGCTTCAGACATTTAATTATACAGAAGTACTACTAGTAAAACAATACATTTTGAGTTTGTAATACACACTGATGTCTATGGAAGCAGCAATAACAATCAATTCAAATATAATTTGGCGACATATTTTATTCATATCAGATACACATAGTGTAAGTAACTATAAAGTTTACTCTATTTTCTCCTAGATCACCGGCCACGTACTTACGTGTATTTCGGGAGAAACTGATGAATTCATGTGCTGTAAATCTGACTGACAGGACTCTCTGACCGGCTGTGCAAACAAACATGGCGGCGCGTATCTCGCGTTATACAAACCCGATTCCAAAAAAGTTGGGACACTGTACAAATTGTGAATAAAAACAGAATGCAATGATGTGGAAGTTTCAAAATGCAATATTTTATTCAGAATACAACATAGATGACATATCAAATGTTTAAACTGAGAAAATGTATCATTTTAAGGGAAAAATAAGTTGATTTAAAATTTCATGGCATCAACACATCTCAAAAAAGTTGGGACAAGGCCATGTTTACCACTGTGTGGCATCCCCTCTTCTTTTTATAACAGTCTGCAAACGTCTGGGGACTGAGGAGACAAGTTGCTCAAGTTTAGGAACAGGAATGTTGTCCCATTCTTGTCTAATACAGGCTTCTAGTTGCTCAACTGTCTTAGGTCTTCTTTGTCGCATCTTCCTCTTTATGATGCGCCAAATGTTTTCTATGGGTGAAAGATCTGGACTGCAGGCTGGCCATTTCAGTACCCGGATCCTTCTTCTACGCAGCCATGATGTTGTAATTGATGCAGTATCTGGTCTGGCATTGTCATGTTGGAAAATGCAAGGTCTTCCCTGAAAGAGACGACGTCTGGATGGGAGCATATGTTGTTCTAGAACTTGGATATACCTTTCAGCATTGATGGTGCCTTTCCAGATGTGTAAGCTACCCATGCCACATCCACTCATGCAACCCCATACCATCAGAGATGCAGGCTTCTGAACTGAGCACTGATAACAACTTGAGTTGTCCTTGTCCTCTTTAGTCCGGATGACATGGCGTCCCAGTTTTCCAAAAAGAACTTCAAATTTTGATTCGTCTGACCACAGAACAGTTTTCCACTTTGCCACAGTCCATTTTAAAAGAGCCTTGGCCCAGAGAAAATGCCTGCGCTTCTGGATCATGTTTAGATATGGCTTCTATTTTGACCTATAGAGTTTTAGCCGGCAACGGCGAATGGCACGGTGGATTGTGTTCACCAACAATGTTTTCTGGAAGTATTCCTGAGCCCATGTTGTGATTTCCATTACAGTAGCATTCCTGTATGTGATGCAGTGCCGTCTAAGGGCCCGAAGATCACAGGCATCCAGAATGGTTTTCCGGCCTTGACCCTTACGCACAGAGATTGTTCCAGATTCTCTGAATCTTTGGATGATATTATGCACTGTAGATGATGATAACTTGAAACTCTTTGCAATTTTTCTCTGAGAAACTCCTTTCTGATATTGCTCCACTATTTTTCGCTGCAGCATTGGGGGAATTGGTGATCCTCTGCCCATCTTGACTTCTGAGAGACACTGCCACTCTGAGAGGCTCTTTTTTTATACCCAATCATGTTGCCAATTGACCTAATAAGTTGCAAATTGGTCCTCCAGCTGTTCCTTATATGTACATTTAACTTTTCTGGCCTCTTATTGCTATCTGTCCCAACTTTTTTGGAATGTGTAGCTCTCATGAAATCCAAAATGAGCCAATATTTGGCATTACATTTCAAAATGTCTCACTTTCAACATTTGATATGTTATCTATATTCTATTGTGAATAAAAAATAAGTTTATGAAATTTGTAAATTATTGCATTCCTTTTTTTATTCACAATTTATACAGTGTCCCAACTTTTTTGGAATTGGGTTTGTAGATCAAAATCAAAATGTTTTAGAAAGGTTTTTAATGACAAAACACACTCACATACACATATTTGAGAATCGGAATATCAGATAGTTGATGACATGGTAAGCCTGTGTGAATATTTTCAATAAAAAAGGAGAAACTAAATAAAAGTGATACATCTGCCATACAGTGTTATTTTGGCTGCGGTGTATAACATGACAAGCTTGAAGCGTCGCCATGGAAAAAATATGTTCTAAAATAATGGTCGCGTTTAAAAAAAACAAAATAAAGAAAAAAAAAAACAGCTAGAATATTTTAATTTTCATGCAAAGTGATAGGCCTAATATAATTGCACTTTTATTTTCTCTATTTGTATAATTTGTGTAATGTTATTTGATGTTATGTTTTTAAATGTGATGTTAATAAAATAAATTTTAATAAATTAACAGTTAAACTTAAAGCTAGTTACCATTTTGTTGGGGCGATTGGGGACAGGTGGGGCTCGGAACCCTTCCCTACCTCCAAAGTGGGGAATGGCAGAAAAAATTTGAGAAACACTGGTCTACAGTGTGAACGTCCAATGTTTTCTGAATGTTTACTTGACAAGGCTGTTTCTTAAACTTTCACTGTTAACTTTATTTGTATCTTTGTTCTATCGCATTTATTATTTCTTCTATATTACTGGTAATTTGTTTTATTCTATATTTTATTACTGTATACTTAAATGGTAAATTGAAAATGGGCAAAATTTACTTTAAACCAACATGAATTGCCTGAATAACACATTTCATTCCTGTAAAGTAACGTATTTCAAAGTAAGACAGGATATTGAATTTAGGAATTGAATGGATTGTTAAAAGTGGTCATTACAATCCAGAATGGAGCCAGGCCAGTTTGCTAAAATAATCTTTAAATAACTATTTAGCCTAAGTGACATCAGGAGAAAAGTTATTTCAGAGTAAGAGCAAAAAGTTAAAGATTACAAAAGATTTCTTTGTCCTTTGTATTACTGACTGTTTAGTTGATTAATTTGAAAAATTAATGCAATGTTTACATCATTTGCATTTTATTCTATTCCTTGTAATTAGTTTCTGTACTTAATTTTATTACTGTTTACTTGAATGATTCATTCATAAACCTGAATCAGTGTTTACTTAATTTGTAAGTGTGTTCTATTATTTTATCTGTTCTAATGCATGTCATTTGTTTCTGTTCTTTATTTTATTACTGACCGTTCAGGTGAATGATTAATTGAAAAACCTGAGGCAATGTGTTGTAATAAAGGAGTGTGTTCAATAGCATATTAAGTATTTTCAAGAATATTGAAACTACCCTGGCAATGGTATCACCTACTGAAATTTTGGTGTCAACCCAACTGGAAACAAAAACCATGACTTCACATTGGAAAAGTGCTGCTCTATTTTACTGAAAGGGCTAGAATAAAATATAAATGAAGATGTGTAAACCTTGGTCTTTAAGTGTAAGTGTGCATTCATCAGCGCTATTGATTGCCCCCACTGTGACAATCTAAGCCACGCTACAATCCATACTATCCAGCTGTGCACACTTAAATAAGACACTTTATGATTTAACCAGCAAAATCTATACTTGTTACTATGAGGGATTGATTGATTTTAGCAAGCAAGACCTGTTGTAAACCTAAGAGCTCTTGTGTTTTTTAGTAAAGTTATGCCAACGCCTTTTGCTGTAATTATCAAAGAGCAATGCTGAGTCACTGCGTCATACCTTGGCTGTGGCGTGGTTTAGCATCTCCTGCCAGGTAGGGTCCAATGTGTTCCTGTCAGCCAATAAACCTTGCTCAGCCACATAAACCATCTCTCTGGCAGCCGTGTGCATGGAGACAGCCCTCTCGTACCTCAGCGCTGCCTTCTGGGTCTCCTGTTGAGCCTGTGGGTAAGGTCATCCATCATATTTCATATACAGAAATCAATCACTCAATTCTGTAAACATGCAGCCAATCAGAAGAAGGGATGCTGACCTTACAGAGAGCCATAAAGTGAATGGGGACTGCAAATCTTTCCAAACTTTATATCAGGTTTTATTTATGTAATAAAACACTAGCTAAAGGATGTGGTATTAGTATGGAAGTATACTACACTACTACGGCAATATTATTTTTTAAATAATAAAAGAAAATGCCAGAGAGAAGTCCTCTGTATAGCACTTCACAAACCACAAATCATAACCACTCATTTTAAATAAAGTGGGTGAAATGGCCAATTGGATTTGAGGTTGGTTAAGCTGACAGCCAATCATCCCGCACACAAGGCTGGATCTGAAAACCGTTTAGCTCAAAAAGCCTGGCTTGCTGTCAGTGAAAATTGCAGTTCGCAGATCAGAACACCCAAACTAATCAATAAAAGTCAGGAACTGAGAATGGCAGGCCATAATTCATTGGGATAACTTGCTGGAAATATGGCATCCTTGCCAAGGATGATATCGAACTTTGGCTATGTTCACACATCGACAACCACTTTTATTAGCAGACTCTTGAAATGAGTCCATGAATATCATCAAATGGAAATGTGTGTGTAAATGTAACCCTATTTAAAATTTAAAACAGCGCTGACAACCGAATTCTGCTGCTGTGTGAATGTAGCCTTTGTTTTGCACAATATTCATTGATTAAGATTTATTCAAATCTTTTAGGAAAGTAAAATGAAAAAAAGAGAATAAAAAATACATTTCACAGACTGTAATGACGTTTTTTTCTTCGTAAATCTGTTTTTTTACATATTTAATTAAAAACAAAAATGTGCATTTATAACACTATACTTTGTGTTAAATTACCTTGGCATAAAATTTCAGAAAATTAGTACTGCGTGAGTGTTTCTAACACAATGGCTGAGGAAGTGATGGAAAATTTAACATCTTTCTCTCTTCGGATCAATGTAATCAATCTCTACTTTTTGCGGATTATCATGGATTTTTTTCTTTTGCAATTGGAGTGAATGGGAACGCAAAAATTATATTTTTTGTAGTTTCCGTTCCCATGTCCCGAGACATTTTTTAAAAGCTGAACTCAATCAAATTTGCCTTGATCTTTTGACATATAAGAGTCTTTGTACCATTAAAGGGTTAGTTCACCCAAAAATGAAAATTCTGTCATTAATTACTCACCCTTATGTCGTTCCACACCTGTAAGACCTTCGTTCATCTTCGGAACACAAATTAAGATATTTTTGATAAGATCCGATGGCTCAGTGAGGCCTGCATTACCAGCAAGACAATTAACACTTTCAATCCCCAGAAAGCTACTAAATACGTATTTAAAACAGTTTATGTGACTACAGTGATTCAACCTTAATGTTATGAAGCGACGAGAATACTTTTTGTGCGCCAAAAAAACAACATCTAGTGATGGGCGATTTCAAAACACTGCTTCATGAAGCTTCGAAGCTTTGTGAATATTTTGTTTCGAATCAGTGGTTCGGAGCGAGTATCAAACTGCCAAAGTCACGCCCCCCAGTGGTGAACCATTGAAATTTCAAAACACTTATGAAGTAACGAAGACTCATTTACTGAAATCACGTGACTTTGGCAGTTTGATCTGTGCTCTGAATTCAAAACAAAAGATTTGTAAAGCTTCGAAGCTTCATGAAGCAGTGTTTTGAAATCACCCATCACTAGATATTGTTGAATAAAGTCATTATTTTATTTTTTTGGCACACAAAAAGTATTCTCATCGCTTCATAACATTAAGATTTAACCACTGTAGTCACATGAACTGTTTTAAATATGTCTTTAGTAGCTTTCTGGGCACTAAAAGTGTTAATTGTCTTGCTGGCAATGCAGGCCTCACTGAGCCATCAGATTTTATCAAAAATATCTTAATTTGTGTTCCAAAGATGAATGAAGGTCTTGAAAGTGATGAAAGTGAGTAATAAATGACAGAATTTTCATTTTTGGGTGAACTAACCCTTTACATAGTAGGGATATGACCCAATGATTTAATTGAAAATTTTACCTCAATTACAATTAATGAACCTTTTTTTTGCCCTCATAGTTCACTGACAAGTTTGTACATATTCATGACTATTAAACATAACAGCTCACTTTTAGCAGTTATTTTAACTATGGTTCGTAATAGGGCTGCCACAATATCAGATTTTTCACACCACGGTTAAAACCGTTTTTTTTTTTTTTTAAGCCAATGAATCACACCATTGCATACAACAACTAGTTTACAAGGGTAATCAGACACTGATAAAGAACTGATCAACAAAATTATTTTTAATTTTTGCATTCTCTGTCTTTAGTAAATTTGTATGAAGAAAGACAAGCATTTAGTTTATCTGATTTCAAGCTGGAATGAAAAACACTTCCTGAATGTATCCCGAAGAACTGAAAAGACTTTCTGATGCACATTTTAAAGACCATGCTATGTGATTTTATTTAGAGGCAGAAATTATATTATTTTATAGTGTTCAATACAGTGATAAAGGCTATGCATAGCATTATAACTATTCATTATCCTTAGGAAAATAACCAAGATGGCTTGAACACAGACAAACCATATACTGTCAAAATGGTGTTAATTCTCTTCATGTTTAATCATTCAAAACATCTCTATCTGCATTTTAAATGCACATTTCATACGGATTACATGATCAGAGAGTAGCCTATTTCTTTTGAATTGTTTCATTTAAAAGTAGTCATTTCAAGCTTTCTATAGATATATTTCTAATGTCTGTGAGGCAAGTAGCCTATAAGCTGAGTTTCGGTTCATTTATGAGACGCGCTCCAGTTGCAAGTGATTGCGCTGGCGGCTCAATTGTATTGTCTGCTTTATTTGCTTCTAATTTATTTAAATCCAGGCAATTGGTTGATGAAATATTGATTAAAATTAAGATACAATTTATACAAAATGAAAATCACTTTAACGAAAGGCTTTCTACAAAACAAAACTTAAAGGTGCCCAAGAACGTTCTTTCACAAGATGTAATATAAGTCTAAGGTGTCTCCTGAATGTGTCTGTGAAGTTTCAGCTCAAAATACCCCATAGATTTTTTTTAATAAATTTTTTTAACTGCCTATTTTGGGGCATCATTAACAATGCACTGATTTACACTCGGCACCGCCCCCTTAAATCACGTGCTCCCTGCCACACCAGCTGTCGACTATATTACAGCGCATTTACAAAGTTCACACAGCTAATATAACCCTCAAATGGATCTTTACAAGATGTTCATCATGCATGCTGCATGCATGTTTCGAATTATGTGAGTAAAGTATTTATTTGGATGTTAAAGTTTTATTCTGAGTGAATTTGAGGCTGTCCTCCGTGGCTAACGGCTAATGCTACACTGTTGGAGAGATTTATAAAGAATGAAGTTGTGTTTATGCATTATACAGACTGCAAGTGTTTAAAAAATGAAAATAGTGACGGCTCTTGTCTCCGTGAATACAGTAAGAAACGATGGTAACTTTAACCTCATTTAACAGTACGTTAGCAACATGCTAACGAAACTTTTAGAAAGACAATTTACAAATATCAGTAAAAATATCATGCTATCATGGATTATATCAGTTATTATTGCTCCATCTGCCATTTTTCGCTGTTGTTCTTGCTTACCTAGTCTGATGATTCGGCTGTGTGCAGCTCCAGACGTTAACTGGCTGCCCTTGTCTAATGCCTTTTATAATGTTGGGAACATGGGCTGGCATTATGCAAATATTGGGGCGTACACCCCGACTGTTACGTAACAGTCGGTGTTATGTTGAGATTCGCCTGTTCTTCGGAGGTCGTTTAAACAAATGAGATTTATATAAGAAGGAGGAAACAATGGGGTTTGAGACTCACTGTATGTCTTTTCCATGTACTGAACACTTGTTATTTAACTATGCCAAGGTAAATTCAATTTTTGAATCAAGGGCACCTTTAATGAAGTAGTCAAAATCATGTCTGACCCACTCCATGTCTCCCGATATATTGCGCATCTTATGATGTATCTTACTCGTGCTGTTCACTTTTCATAATCAATATAGATTCAATTAAAAAAATAACATTATAATATTTAAAGATAAATATGAAACTAAAAACATTTTCACTCACATGCTCTGCTGTGTAGAGAATCTCCTCTGTCTTATCAGATGACACGATTTTGGACGGCAATAGCAGCTGCGCGCGCTGCATCTTCTGTTTTATGTAAGATGGGAGCGTTAAGGTGCAATACCGCCACCTATCGTACTTTGGGATGTCATCCAGGTACTGCCGCTGGATTATTTTCGTGTCATATTATCATGTGTATTATTCATTTTAAATATTACGGTTATCACGATATATATTGTCAGACCCGTAATTAACACGATATCGATTTTTCATGTTTTAAATATCGCGGTTATCGCCAATACCGGTATACTGCGACACCCCTAGTTCGTAACATTTCTTACAGATTTCTGCTCGTTGTAAATCAGACACAGACAAATTAACACTGTACCAGTACATTTATTTGAATGCATTAATGAGAGCGACTGCATGTATGAATTACTCATACCATCTCTCTATTAATTGTGAAGCTGTGGGTTGTAAGTAGTTACTTCAAAAGTAGAAAAATATATGCTACAACTTTTGAGTTTCTAAGCTACTTTAGTGATAATCACAGGACAGCGTTGACAACGAGTTTCTGCGCTCCTCTCTGCGCGTGCGATCTTGATGTGCGAACTATTGAATAGTTTTATATCATCGCACAATAGGCCCCACCCACTGCCATTGGCTGTGAACGGCTGACACTTGCCTACACTGGATGTGAGCAAATAGAAGAGTAAATAGAAGCGTAAATGAACTTTCGCTTTGCAGCGTCCTGTTTACATAGCTGTAGAGACTTCAGAAGGATACCAGTGTCAGGAACAAGTGGATGGTATATTTTTAATGGAGTCCTGGATTGGGTCGGAGTATTACATGTTTGTTTGGAGAATTTGACTGCAGATTATTTTGTAAATGAGGCACAGTGTAATGGAGTGTTTGCAAAGTAATTTTTTGTTGACAGATGAAGCAGTCAGCTGTATTGAATCTGACAGTAGCTGCATCGCAAACTGTAAAAAAAAAAAAAAGATTTCATAATGCTTTGTCTGTAAATGACGGTTTTATATGGATAATGTTTTCAAAACACTTAGTCATGTGCCATAGTGAGTGGGCATTGATACGGTTCCCTTTGAAAATTACCCATTTTAAAATGCAAAGCTCATGGCGACATGCTCAAACAACAATACAAGACATGATGCTGTGCCAAAGAGCTGCTCTACAGTGGATGAATTTAAAGAATCAAACTTTACAAGGGCATTTTACAGTGTAAGTTGTCTATACACACACAAGCAAAAAATTATAGATAAACTAGTTGAACATTGTGATGGTTCCTTTATCAATATGGAAAACAACCACTACATTTATGAGCTTGCCTTGTCTACTCATCCACTCTCAAACTTATTTACAGTTTTTCATGAGAGGGTCTGATGGCCAAGTCAGAGTTTCAATTCAGTGCTGCTGGTTCAACTGTTTTCAATTACTCTCTATAGCCACAGCTAAACGATTTTCATCAGTTCAATTACATATTCAAAATTGGCTGCAAAAACGCTAATGAAAAGTGATGTGCAAATCACATCTTGTGTTATCAGGGTTAATCACATTAACACACTAACTCTTTCGCCATAATGACCACTGCACTGACAAATGTCTTCTGGTTCAGCGGGAGGATTTTGTGCAATAATGAGAGTCTGGAAATGAATCAGCAAACTACAAAAACATCTTGAACTCAACTGAGAAGATATGAACCACAAACACGCAATATTATGTTCCCTTGCTCTCTAATACACACACACACTCACACACCTCTTTAGCGAGTCTACGGGCTTCATAGTAAGGTCTTGCTTTTTCAATGCAGGCTCCCAGCTGAGAGCCCTGAGCGTTAAGTTTGCGTGCCGAGTCTGTAAGGATCCTCCTGTAGCTGGATCTCGCTTCCTAAACGAAAGAGTGAGGAAAAACAATGCTTTACTTGGCATGACGAGTAAAACATGTAAACAATACATATTAATAATCCAGTTTAGTGGTTCTCAGCTGGTGGGATGATTTGCAACCCAAACATGGTTCATAAAGACAGTAGAAAAAAAACATATTGAATGCAAATAATAAAATGCAACAAAATGCATAATTAGGAATAGGATACCAAAATAAATTTTAAAAGAGAGGAGAAAACACTTTCCATATCTTGTTCAAAGGCTGAGAGTTTTTTTTTTCTTCTTTCACCTTTATTAGATTATACAGTGAAGGAGAGAGACAAGAAGTAATGGGTAAATAAGCGAAGACTAGGATTTGTCTTTTTCCTTCTTTTTTATTTTATTTTTATGAGTAAATATTGTGTCATACACTACTGTTCAAATGTTTGGGGTCTGTTCAAATTTTTTTATGCTTTTGAAAGAAGTCTCTTATGCTCACCAAGGCTGCATTTATTTGATAAAAATACAGTAAAATATTATATTTTAAAATAACTGTTTTATATTTTAATACATTTTAAAATGTAATTTCTTCCTGTGATGGCAAAGCTGAATTTTCAGCATCATTACTCCAGTCTTCAGTGTCACATGATCCTTCAGAAATCATTCTAATATGCTGATTTGCTGCTCAAGAAACATTTCTTATTATTATCAATGTTGAAAACAGCTGTGCTGCTCAATATATTTGTGGAAATTATCCATTTACTTTAGGATACTTTGATGAATAGAATGTTCAAAAGAACAGCATTTATTTGAAATAGAGTTATTTTGTAACATTATAAATGTCTTTACTGTTACTTGCAGAATAAAAGATTTTTTTAAATCTTACTGACTTGTTTTGAACAGTAGTGTATTGTAAATATTGTTATTCCATTTCAGCTTTCATTACACTGCATTTTTGTATTATGTATATTATATATCACCCTTATATCAGCCCTGCTCACACATTGATCAATCATAAAAAAACAAATCTATATTAGTCACCCCAAAAAAACTGCAAACTTGAACAAATTTTGGCTTCACAAATAAGAGGTAAAGACAACAAAACAAAACATGTGAAGTGATCAATGTCAATTAGTGTAACCAAATGTGATGCCGCTCGACTCTGTCTCTCATTTCAGTGCATCATATGTGCATTTTGAATAAAGATATTAGTTGTGTCCCAAAAGACACACTATAACGCTTGCATGCACTCTGCCGTCTAGTGTATAAATGTTAAAGGGTTATTTTGACATCAGAGTCTGATATCCCTTCCCCCTCGTCTATGTAAGTAAAGCTGTGACAGTTGAGTGCATGAAATATCCAATATTGCACACTTCCGTTTTTCAGTTAAAGGGTTGGTTCACCCAAAATTGAAAATTCAATCATTTATTACTCACCCTCATGCCGTTCCACACCCGTAAAACCTTTGTTAATCTTCGGAACACAAATTAAGATATTTTTGTTGAAATCCGATGGCTCAGTGAGGCCTGCATAGGGAGCAATGACATTTCCTCTCTCAAGATCCATTAATGTACTAAAAACATATTTAAATCAGTTCATGTGAGTACAGTGGTTCAATATTAATATTCTAAAGCAACAAGAATATTTTTGGTTTCAGGAAGCTTGCTTCATGCGCCAAAGTCACGTGATTTCAGCAGTTTGGCGGTTTGACATGCGATCCGAATCATGATTCGATACACTGATTCATAACGCTCCGAAGCTTCCTGAAGCAGTGTTTTGAAATCGGCCATCATTATATAAGTCATTATTTTGTTTTTTTGGTGCAATAAAAATATTCTCCTCGCTTTATAATATTAATATTGAACCACTCTATTAATTGAACCATGTTTTTAGTACATTAATGGATCTTGAGAGAGGAAATGTCATTGCTGGCTATGGAGGCCTCACTGAGCCATCGGATTTCAACAAAAATATCTTAATTTGTGTTCCGAAGATTAACGAAGGTCTTACGGGTGTGGAACGGCATGAGGGTGAGTAATAAATGGCATTCATTCATTTTTGGGTGAAGTATCCCTTTAAGTGCATTATCCATGTATTTGAAGTGCTCTTTTTCTTTTTTGGAACTTTTAGTGTGAAAACACTACTCATGCTATTTATACTAAAAATGGCATAGAATAGCTAGTAAGTGCGCAAATTGAGACACATCGACTGTCTAAGTAGGCAGTAGCACCTCAACAGAATAGAGAACAGCAGTAGTCACACATATTACTCACGTCCAGCTGTAGTTCCAGTCTGTTGATCTCATCACTAGCCTGATTCAAGTGTTCCAGCTCCTCCTGACAAATGGAAACAAGGAGAGAAGATAGCTGACGTTCAATTACTATTAATATATGCATTAAATAACAGACATAAGTATATGAATTTATACAAAACCAGCAAAATCACACTCCAACAAATCATTTTGCCATTATAAACCATTAATTGAAGCTAATTGTGAATATTATGTCATAGTTCAATGCACCTGTCACAATATCAAGTTTATTATGGGTCCAAATCTTAATACCTGAATCCTGGGGTCCAGCTCTTCCTCATACTGATCCTCATCTTCATCAAACTCAGGCTTATCTTTCTCCACCACCTCAGTGTTCTCGGTTTTGCTCGTAACTTCCTCGTTTCCTCCGTCCCCGCTTCTGTTTTTCAGGGTGTCGTCCCTCTCCTCAGCCTCCACCCCGGCGCTCTCCTCTCTCCACTCCCCTGACTCAGGTTCCCCGGATCCGGGGGGGTTCTCACGCTGCCGCCCCGGTTCCATCCGTGGCCTTGAGAATGACCCGTTTTGCTCTTATAAACGAGAATATTTAAGTGCTTAAATGTTTGCCATGCCTATAAATACATATTTACCCGAGAATTTGACGATACAGCGCTACATAATCGGTGCATGAGTGTCATTTAACGGCGCAGGCGTGTTGTTTGCAGCGGTAGCGTCATGCAGTGTAGCTGACAGCGCAGAATGACCCGGGCTGAACCGTTAGCTTAACGGCTAACTGCAGAAATCACAGTCTTTCCAGACCGCACTGCTCATACATACAGCGACTGCTCCAGCCAAACATCTACACGGTCACTGTTATTGTCATTTCAATATTGGTAGTATTGCTAGTTCCCGTTATTTCTTCCCCTTCTTGTTTCTTGCTCTCTCTCTAGCTGCCTTTTTGTTTTTGTCCAGGATGATTTCCCCCCCCATGGAAACCAAAGTTTCCGCCTAATTTCCATAGTTACTCATTGGAACTACTGTAAAATCATACTAAATTCATTTAAAATCTTCAAACTGAAATTTTCTGCTATTATTTAATTTGTTTATTTGATGATAGTGATGGCTAATACAAAATTAGCTTTTTTTGTACTAACAAAAATAAGTATATTAAAAAATACAAGTTTAACTAACCC
Organism: Megalobrama amblycephala; assembly: GCF_018812025.1. NCBI lineage: Eukaryota > Metazoa > Chordata > Actinopteri > Cypriniformes > Xenocyprididae > Megalobrama > Megalobrama amblycephala. The sequence goes on from NC_063052.1 coordinate 2,944,562, forward strand.
TATATCACCAAAATGGTATTTCATCCCGAAAATATCAAAAGAAAGAAAGTACATTCCATCAAAAAAAAAAAAAAAAATTTTTTTTTTCCTCCACACATTTTGCATTATAAACATAATTTTGATAATTAAACACGTTTTCATTTTTTATTACCATATTGTAAAGAAAAATCTCATTGGTATATTATTTAAATAGTGTTAATACACCACAGCAGTTTTTGTTATACTTCGTTATATAAACTATTTAATTTTTAATGGAAATCTGTTTTGGCAGATTGCCATTTTGCTCCTACAAAATAAGCATTATTTATTTTATGTAAAATAAAATTATATACTTTTATTATTTACCTTCAAAATATGCACCCTGGACATGTTTTTGTGAGACTCCCTCATTAAGACTAAAATGTACTCTCCTCCATCATCCTAAAAGCTAAACTGAATTATATAATTTTACCACTAATTACTTGTGTCTGAAATGTAAATTTCATGGACTAAATTTCCATGTTATCAAACAAAAGAGATTAGCATTCAGTGTAAACAATATTTATTTTAGTCAGTTTACCTCAGACACAAACATGTATGACAGACAGACAACAAAAGCCTAAATCAATAAGGGAATAATACACAAGGGAATAATGCACATACCGTTTCATAAACAGCAAAAGGCTTTGAACTATGTAAAGAACAGTTTTTTTTTAAACAGATGACCTTAAATATACACAAAAACAGTCCTCATTACAGATGGTTCCTCTTGTCCATCCATAAGCAGTAATTCTCAGTATCATTGAATGATGTATCTTGTGGTATTTAAGGCCTCTCTTCCTCATTTCCTTTATGTATGGCTCTTTTGTCTCTTCCAGAATCTCTTAACCTCGCTGTGTCCATGTGGCGTCACCACCATGACCCTATGAGCGGGGTTCTGCCAAACCAGCACACCTAAACCCTGCAGGACAGAGGCTTTACGGTCAATACTCTGTGTGTTACTGCAGGAGAAACAGCTACTAGTTAAAAAGTACAAGTGCGAATGAAAAGAAAAATGCTATTTTTTACCTGAGCCCTGTCACGCAACACTTCAAAATCAGCCTGGGATAAAAATTGGTTGTATAACACTCCTGAAAGAAAAAAACATCGTGTAAAGTTGAAGGACACAAAATGCTTCACTGAGACATCTGTATATTTTCAGATGGCGTTTACGACCCCCTAACCCAAACCTTATTACAATGCTAATTTTTTATTTGCATTACATTTCACTAACACATTTCTTATACAGTCTGACATTTACACTTGAGAGAATGAACCCTGCAGGTCACCAATGGAATGGAAACAAATTCTCCATGATGTAATATCAAGATAATGTAATTTTTTTATTGAAATGAAGACTGCCATTCCCAGAGGTTCCATTTAAATGAAACTGGAACACTGTATTATTTAAATCATTTCAATTACTAATGTAATAAAATAATTGTATAATATTTAATGGGTATTAAATGGATAAATAAAACATTGAGTTAAAGGAAATGTAAATTCGTTTTGGAACTACAAAGAGCTGGTCTCATATACACAGACACACTCACCCTCAGTAAACTGCAAGCGATCCTTTTCAAGCTCCCACAGTCTGATCTGATCTTTTATGGTTGGGGGAAGGATGGGGCTCTAAAGACAGAATGACACATGGAAACGTGTTTATGCATCGAGCAGTGAATATTTGCATAGCAGTATAGAATTTTCAAGATAAGAATCGCCATATTGCACAAGGGAGACACCTAAGGGACATCTAAAACTACAAGGGGGAACTAATGGGATTAATGCATTTTTAATTCATGAGATTTTAAATTAATGAAAAGGATTTTTCACACAAAAACAATCCTTAAGCATTTCATTTTAAATAATTAATTTACTCACCCTCAAGTCATTCCAAACCCTCTTTGAAACACAAATGAAGATATTTTAAAGAAACTTTAGAGAATTCTGTCCCCCTCATTGAAAGGTAAAAAAACTTAAAAGATCCAAACAGGTTATAAACAATATTGTAGTCAAGACCACCTAAACCGGGACCATGTCAAGACCAAGACAAAGGCAAGACTTTGAGGAGTTGAGATCAAGACAAGACCAGACCAGCACTCCTCAAATTCCTTTAAAAGATTCACACCTACTGCCTGAGAAAAGTCTTATATTTAAATCAATAAATACAATTAGAATAATGAGAAACTATATAGAGCTATTACCATTCAAATAAAATCACTAACAACAAAATTAATCTTTGTACTTCAGAAGTTGCATCTGAATTGGTACAATAACAGCTGCATAAATAATGTTAAGATTAATATTTTAAAAATAAAATTGTTCATTCGACATTTGTATAAAATCAGTATCACATTTTCAATCGTGCTCATGTTTGTGAAAACAGCTCTCTTGCTCTTGTGACATAGCTTAATTATGTCACATGATATAAAAACAAGATCTCACACAAGTACTATTTTGCAATCATATCTTTAAAGGAGCACTCCACTTTTTAAAAAAAAATAGGCTCATTTTCCAACTCCCCTAGAGTTAAACAGTTGAGTTTTACTGTTTCGAATCCATTCAGCTGATCTCCGGGTCTGGCGGTTCCACTTTTAGCATAGCTTAGCATAGTTCATTCAATCTGATTAGACCGTTAGCATCTCGCTCAAAAATGACCAAAGAGTTTCGATATTTTTCCTAATTAAAAACTTGACTCTTCTGTAGTTACATCGTGTACTAAGACCAACGGAAAATAAAAAGTTGCGATTTTCTAGGCCGATATGGCTAGGAACTATACTCTCATTTCGTTGTAATAATCAAGGAACTTTGCTGCCGTACCATGGGTGCAGCAGGCGCAATGATATTACGCACCGCCTGTGACCCCCTGTTTGCACAGGGAGCGTGCCTTGCAACCATGGAGACATTTGTGAGAATCGCAACTTTTCATTTTCTGTAACTACTTATGTAACTACAGAAGAGTCAAGTTTTCAATAGGAAAAATATCGAAACTCTTTGGTCATTTTTGAGTGAGCTGCTAACGGTCTAATCAGATTCAATGAACTATGCTAAGCTATGCTAAAAGTGGTACTGCCAGACCTGGAGATCGGCTGAATGGATTCAAAAACGGTAAAACTCAACTGTTTAACTCCAGGTGAGTTGGAAAATGAGCCTATTTTCAAAAGAAGTGGAGTGTTCCTTTAATTTTGTTGGTATATGTATTAATTTTGGTGGTTTTTAACACAAACCTCCATTAATTTCTGACCCAGCACAACAGTAACAAAAGAAATCAAATTAGAAATTAATCATTGATTGCATTTGAAGCAGGAAGTTTTACATCCAATTGCATTAATGATGGTAACAAATAAATCGGACAATGCACCGGCAATTTAGTGATATCCCCCACAGTTGTGGCCTTGACCGGTCTTATAGTAAAATCCTGAGGCCTCTTAGTCTAGACTGAGTAGACCAAGACAAGACCAAGATGATTTATTAAAAAAAAGAAAAGAAAAAAATATATATAATAAAAAAATATATAAAGCATCACATATGTTAATGCGCGACGTATGAAAACCAGTATGATGCACACACAAGCTTCCATGTTCCATACCACATGTTTATGTATGCATGTGGGTCAATCAATGTTAAGACTGTAAATTAATTCAGTGTAAATTAAATCTGTTCATATTAAGCAATCATATCTCTTTACACGACTTGGATTAAGTCATTCAATCCATATAGATTCGTTTTCCGACACCTTTATAACCTTTTTTAACCTTTTAAATTTTGGTTACCTGGACTTTCAGTGGACGAACAGATACCTCTCAGGTTTCATCAAAAATATCTTCATGCGCATTTCAAAGATAAATGAAAGTCATACAGGTGGCATGAAGGTGAGTAAATGATGACAGAATAATTATTTTTGGGTAAACAATCACTTTAATAATACAAATAATTATAAAAAATTTAATTAAACCCTTTTTATTAGCATAATGATAAAAATGAAATGAAATTAATGAATTACCTGTTTAAGCATTACTGGGTGTGCTCGGGTCTCTAAGAAGTGAATGATCTGAAAATCATAAAATAAATGTCAAAAGCAATGGCAATAAGCATAACAATAAGTTCTGGGTTCCAGCGGCTTTATGCATCTCTCACCTGCTGTGCAGTTATGCCGTTACTGATGGCTTGCTGCACTGACTCTCTGGTTACCTGAGCAACAACCAGGTTAGGAAACCGATACAGCATCTCACTAAATAGAGCTACCAATGCAATCTGGAGTTCAGAGTCTGTCAGACAGAGATAGAAGAAGCAGCGTTTTGACTGATCTTGTAAAGCGCAATGCGTTTCAGACATGTCAGTGTGTGTAATGTGTGTCTGACATACTTGTGTAGGCATATACACGATAATTTGTTTCAACAACGATGAAGCCTGTGTCCCCCGTTCCTGGTGTGGCTCCTAGTGCAGAACAAGCAGATCCAGAGACAGGGCTTGCTGTGACTCCTGCAGATAGAGTTATGGCCAACCTCGTAGGGTAGTACCTCCTTGACTTCCTCTGTGAAAAGATGCAGGGAATGATGCAAACTGGTGCAAGTGCTTGTTTTAGACATATTTAAACTAAACTTTTCAATACAAAGCATTCAAAGAACTTAATAAAGAAAATATTTAGACTGAATGTTAGATTCCCATATTATTACAGGATATCGATCATGTCCCTAGTAGAAAAAAAAACAAATTATATATATATATATATATATATATATATATATATATATATATATATATATTATATATATTTTATGCAGAACAACTGCATCGGTCATTTTCGAAAAAAATACAACCGTTTATGCTTTATAAACAAAATATGGCCTTGAACGTACTTTCCGCTTCTGCATTCTTCATAACGCTTACGCTGAATGTTCTATGCCTTCCCTATTCTACTTACGGAATTTATAAATATGGCCAGTTTCGTTTTTTTTCCGTAAGTAGAATAGGGAAGGCATAGAACATTCAGCGTAAGCGTTATGAAGAATGCAGAAGCGGAAAGTACGTTCAAGGCCATATTTTGTTTATAAAGCATAAATGGTTGTATTTTTTTCGAAAATGACCGATCGATTCGCTAGATAAGACCCTTATTACTCATCTGGTATCGTTTAAAGCCCTTGAAGCTGCACTGAAACTGTAATTTTGACCTTCAACCTGTTGGTAGCCATTGAAATCCACTGTAAGGAGAATAATCCTGGAATGTTTTCCTCAAAAACCTTAAAAGGTGCCCAAGAATGCTTTTTCACAAGATGTAATATAAGTCTAAGGTGTCCCCTGAATGTGTCTGTGAAGTTTCAGATCAAAATACCCCATAGATTTTTTTAAATTAATTTTTTTAACTGCCTATTTTGCGGCATCATTAACAATGCACTGATTTACACTCGGCGCCGCCGCGTGCTCCCTGCCACACCAGCTGTCCACTATATTACAGCGCATTTACAAAGTTCACACAGCTAATATAACCCTCAAATGGATCTTTACAAGATGTTCGTCATGCATGCTGTATGCATGCTTCGAATTATGTGAGTAAAGTATTTATTTGGATGTTAACGTTTTATTCTGAGTGAATTTGAGGCTGTCCTCCGTGGCTAACGGCTAATGCTACACTGTTGGAGAGATTTATAAAGAATGAAGTTGTGTTTATGCATTATACAGACTGCAAGTGTTTAAAAATGAAAATAGCGACGGCTCTTGTCTCCGTGAAAACAGTAAGAAACAATGGTAACTTTAACCTCATTTAACAGTACATTAGCAACATGCTAACGAAACATTTAGAAAGACAATTTACAAATATCAGTAAAAATATCATGCTATCATGGATCATGTCAGTTATTATTGCTCCATCTGCCATTTTTCGCTGTTGTTCTTGCTTACCTAGTCTGATGATTCGGCTGTGTGCAGCTCCAGACGTTAATACTGGCTTGTGTAATCCCTTGAACATGGGCTGGCATTATGCAAATATTGGGGGTACACCCCGACTGTTACGTAACAGTCGGTGTTATGTTGAGATTCGCCTGTTCTTCGGAGGTCGTTTAAACAAATGAGATTTATATAAGGAGGAGGAAACAATGGAGTTTGAGACTCACTGTATGTCTTTTCCATGTACTGAACTCTTGTTATTTAACTATGCCGAGGTAAATTCAATTTTTGAATCTAGGGCACCTTTAATTTCTTTTCGACTGACGAAAGAAAGACATGAACATTTTGGATGACATGGGGGTGAGTAAATTTATCAGGAAAAGTGTATTTAAAAGTGGACTAATCCTTTAAAATATCTTAAAATATAAACATTTATTTTAAATTGTAATAATATTTCACAATATTACTGTTTTTAATGTATTTTTAATCAAATAAATGCAGCTGTAGTGACCATAAAAGTATTATTTAAAAAAAATTCCAGACCCCTAATTAATAAAATATAATAAATAATAAGTAATAATAATAAAATAATAAAAAATAATAAATAATTTAAAGTTATTTTTTGGCGAGGATCCTTTGAGATTGGTTCCTAGACTGCTTCTAGTTCCTAGAAATTCTATCCCAAATCCTGTGCATATTTTGACTAGGGAGTACATATGTAGAGTCATTCAGTATTTTTACTTGATGACAAACCTTTCTTTGGAAAACCAGACCAAACTCTCGTAGATGCTGCAAAAATGTTAGCAGAGACTCACTCATGCCCTCCACAGAATAGTCCTGCAAAAAAAACAACAATCAAACTACAAAGCAAAACCTTTTAATAACCAAGAGACCAAACCTATTCGATGGGACTATGGCAGAATGGCTTCTTTAATTGAATTACTGTAAGTAATGGCTTTTATCTATGACTCATATGTTATTCTTGACATTGTAAAAGCAGCACTCACCCTACCAAGAGTGGAAAAACTCAGCTGGAACAAAAAGGAAAGAATCTCCACCAGGTCCATTCCTCTCGACTATGAAAGAGAGAGATTAGACTGTTAATAAGGAGGTGGAAAACCATATTTTCCATCCCTGCAACCACATTTATATGCAGCCTAATAACACATGAACAATCAGAATGATAACTCAACTGGAATGAAAAGCCATCATGTAAACAACTTGGGGGGAAAAAACGTACTGAAGTGCAAGTCTTGAATAATTCACCAAATAAATGTGCCATGCAAACATTTGTATCCGACTACTTTCATAATCAGTTTCATAAATACCATGTGTGCATACACAATGTTGTGCAGGAACTCTCTCACCCGGCAATCTTTGCAAAGTACTCTCATCCAGATGTCTAGTTATTGAAGGAATCGGCATGAGGCCATATGTTTTCATACGATAGAGACACAATTTCAGGATGCTGCTTCAAATTCTCAACTTTTGTTAAGTAAAGTTAGCCAAGCGAGAAGAAAGCCATGTTTTTCAATATGTTAGAAAGGCAAACACACTGTTGTGCCATGCTAAGTTGTTTATCTTTCTCCGACAGGACTTAAAAGCTTCTCGCTGTTATTGCAATTTTTTTGCATGCACAGAAATTTTCTTCATACTGGGTACATGTGAATCTGCAGTTCGACTAATCTGTGCATGTAAACTGTCTTATGATACACACGTATCATAATGTAGGGGATATTTAAAGGGTTAGTTCACCCAAAAATTAAATTTCTCACCCTCATGTCGTTGCAAACCCTTAAGACCTTCGTTCATCTTTGGAACACAAATTAAGATATTTTTAATTTTAAATATTTTTAAGCTTTTTATCCTCAATATAAAGAAACAAAAATTACCACATTCAAGGTCCAGAAAAGTACTAAATACATTGTTAAAATAGTCGACGTGACAACGTGCTTCATCCTTAAAGGTGATAAAGAGGATCTTTTCGTCGACTGAGAAACCAAAGACTGTTACTGAGTTTTTGAAATGAGCGCATGCGTAAGAACAACCCCCCCCTCCTTTCGAGGGAACGCCTCCCAAAACTTGTGCACGAGTATTGGAACACGAGTGTTTACCACCGGCATTCGCTGTATCGTGTTAGTGGATTCATTATGTTTGGACTCACCGCAGGTAACTCATAATCTGCAGTTGTTACTCCTGTCTCCGGACAAAAACATTGCATGCGGCGCCTGTGGAGTGTGCAAAGTTATTGGAGAGCGCAGCCGCGCTCGTCTCTCACAAGGAACGTTATGGCAGTGATTGACAAGCCAGAGGGCAAATCCGCGCACGTCTCTCACAAGGAATGTCACGGCAGTGATTGACAAGCCAGAGGGCCAATCGTTTACGCGATGATCGCGTAAACGATTGGCTGATGTTTTTAAGGCCCTACCTCGTGCATAGATGATGTATATTAATATTGTTCCTTTCAGTGCACCTAATAAATAGTCTTTTATCAGTTAGTAAGACAGTTTCAAGTAATATTGCAAAAATGTATAAAACAAAACATCCTCTTTAGCACCTTTAAATGTTCTGAAGAGACGCAAATTCTTTTTGTGCACAAAAATAATGACTTTATTCAACAAATTCATCTCTCCTCTGTCTTTCTCCTATGCTATTTTCGTTGCAGCGCTTCCAGGTTCTACGTCAAAACGCAGACTCAGTATTGGCCAACGCCTGTTCATGTAAGCAGCACAACGCATGCGTGTGATGCTGACGCAGGAGCCGGTGAATACCGGGTTGGCGTTTGTACGTAAACATGGAAGCTCTGAACTGCTTTCACTGCGTTAACTACATACGAGTCTGACAGGGAAGAGAAGAAATTGTTGAATAAAGTCGTTATTTTTGTTTTGTTTTTGCGCACAAAAAGTATTCTCATCACTTCATAACATTAAAGGCCCCAGTATACTTCAAACGAAATCGAACAACGAACTGATGTGACATCATTTCGAACAAAATCAGGCCAAAATGAAGTTCGTTTAGTGTTCTTTTTGGAGGTTCGAAACGGCTTGCCAAAGCGAACTTTCAGGAAAAGTTCGCTCCAGCTGCAAAACACCTTCGTACTACCATTGGTTAGTGACAATAACGTAATAGGAGGTGTGCGCTGAGGCTCCGCCTTCACTCGCGTGGGACGCGTCTTTGACTCATTTTGTCTGTAGAGTTCGTCGAGGTAAGATCTCCGCGGGTGAAAACATGAACACACTGGATAGCCGCTTTATAGTACAAAATGAAGTTATGCTTGTAAAAAAAAAAATGAGGCACTATCACTGTTTTTCATGTTTGATACTGTAAAGCTGCTTGATTTTAAGCAATCTATTGAATAAAGTGCTATATGAAGACGTGAAGTGACTGGAGTGCTACTTTGCAGAGCTCATGCTAACATTATCATGCTGTTATGATCAGACCCTTTTCTTATGCTTTCTATAATAAATGCTTGCTGTTTTCCAATTTTTGTTGTGTTTATTTTGTTACTGAGAAGAAAGTGCATGGCACATATTTACATATTCATCTAAACGTAGCTCTCAGCAGTGTGGGCGGCGTCAGATGTTCGTTTACAGTATATCGCTGGTCGCGCATTTCAAACTTCGTTTTACTCCTAAACGAAGAACGAAAAAGAACTTCATTTGAAGTATACCGGGACCTTAAGGTTGAACCACTGTAGTCACATGGACTATTTTAACGATGTCTTTTAAAGGTCCCGTTTTTCGTGTTTTTTTGAAGCTTTGATTGTGTTTATAGTGTGCAATATAACATGTGTTCATGTTTCGCGTGTAAAAAAACACAGTATTTTTCACATAATTTACTTATCTGTATACCGCTGTTTCCACTGTCATAAAAACGGGCTGATGACTTCCTTGTTCTATGAAGTCCCTCCTTCAGAAATACGTAACGAGTTCTGATTGTGCCAGCGGTTCCTGTGTTGTGATTCGACAGCAGCTTAGCGCACCGTGCTCGGAAAAGTCACGCCTCTTACCATAACGTGGAGATGCATGCGCTCAGTGTTATTGTAAACATGTGCTTCACATAGTTTTACATGTGGATTATAATTTTCGGGAACCGAGTTAAACATAAATTGTAACCATTGATCTCTAAGTACAGCGTCCCTGGGAAGGCCAAACAAAGGTGATTGGACTGCGGGATGAAAATAACAGCGTTTCGACGACATGACGACAAACACACTCTACAAACGCAACTCTTGCTCTTCTCCGTGGGAGCGCAACAAGACCACGCCCCCTTTATTGTGTATTCCTGTGGGCGGAGGTTAGTAAAAAAACTGTTTTAGTGACGTCATTAAAGAAGGAAGTAGAGGGATGTAGTCCAAACTGGCCGTTCGATGTAGGCGACTTGTTAAATAAAATATCTCGCTTGGCATTGAACTTTGAGCTTTAAAATTTTACAGATTTTATTTATAGTCTAACAACAACATTACACACTAACTAAAGTTTGAAACATGGGATCACGAAGAACGGGACCTTTAATACCTTTCTGGACCTTTAATGTGGTAATTACGTTGCTTTCTATGGGTGATTAAAAAAAAAAAAAAACCTTGGATGTGGTAATTTTGTTTCTTTATATTGAGGATAAAAAGCTTAAAAATATTTAAAATTAAAAATATCTTAATTTGTGTTCTGAAGATGAACGAAGGTCTTACGGGTTGGAACGACATGAGGTTGAGTAATTAATGACAGAAAATTCATTTTTGGGTGAACTAACCCTTTAATGTACAGATTCTATATGTCATGCACTGACCTGTGCTGTTTTTAGGTACTGCAGGGTGAAGTACCACAGCTGAGATGCTGTGTCCAGCAGCAGGAACTGAAACCCTGCTGAAGTGATACAAGGAGCCTCACCAACCTCGCTGAGAGAGAATAAACAGATCAAGATCATTTTTTTGTCTACCCTTCATATTTGACCTACTTTGGTTAGTGCATCAGTGGAGTGATGGTGTGCTCTACCTCTTCATGAGCCCAGCCTGTGTGAGGAGTTGGGCCAGATCCTGACTGACAGCTGCACTAGGAGAGCCCACCATGAAGTGAAGGATGACCTCCCAACGCTCCATGGCATAGCGGTCGAGACTCTCTACATCCCTCGCATGGCGATCGGGACCAAGGTTGCTGCCCTCATCTGCCCATGGTTTACCACTGACAGGAATAAAAAAGAACATGAATCCAGTAAACCTGCTGCTGCAACACTATGATGGTTGCCAGTTAAAACTGTGTTCCTCACCCGCCTAGCAGTGCTATTCTCAGGTTGTCTTTAAACACAGGGTTGAGCACAAAGCCTTGGAGTCCACCCTGAAGCTGCTGACTGTGCCAGAGCCGTAGCCCGGTTAACACCGACACACACTGATCGTGATCTCTTGGAAAAGCAAAGACACCAATATATAAGAAAGAAATATATGACACTGCCGTTGTGGTCGGTAATATTTTTTAAAGAGGACCTATTATGCTTTTTTTTTACATTTTCAACTTTCTTTAGTTTGAGCATGAAAAAGGACTGAAAAGTTACAAAGCACAAAGTCACTCTAAAGGGAGTTATTCTCTATATCAGTAAGCACTGTTTCTGAATTCCCTGAAACGTGTCGATTGCAGTCTTGAGTTTTCTTCCAGGAACGTACACGTTACAATATCCAGCATTTAAATAATTACTACTACTCAGGGCATATGCAAAAAAAAGGCAGAGGCCTGGTTGAGTTGCGTTAGTAGTGTTGAAGCTCACAGTTATGGTAAAGGGCATGACATTTGAAATGGGGTCGAAATGGTTGACCAATCACAACACACTGGTTTAGCCAACCAATCAGAGAACACTGAGCTTTTCGGGAGGGGTTCTTCATAGGACAGAAACTAAACAGAGCATTACTGACAGACTGAAATAATGTAGAATATAACATTCAAGCATAAAAACCTATTCTAGTAGACGTAGACCCCAAAAACAAAATCAACACTTTGTGAAAGGGCAAAATCCCAAATGGCACACTTCTATGCACTTTCGGTCTTGTGGACTTAAAATGGTTACCACGTGGGCGTGTCCACAAGACCGTAGGTCAGGGCTATTCAATTGGCGGCCCGCGGGCCACGTGCGGAGCGGAAGCAACCTCCGAGTGGCCCAGCCCGTGGTCCCACCCATGGACATAATAAATTAATATATATTATTTATAAATTATTTAATATAATTTAATATAATTATTAATTAATATATATAAATTATTATATATATATACCATAAAGTATTTATTATGCCTATGGTCCCGCCAAAAACGCACATTCCTACGTAAATTCATACCACTTAGCCTAGCAACACACAAACAATGCAGAGCGTGCCGGTAGTAGCCTAGATTACTATCAGTCTTTCTCAACACTGAAACGTAAAATTGCCAATGAAAACCGTAAGTTTAACCCTGCCTGGACTGACAAATACTTGTTTATTTTACCACCACATCCAAACGCCAAACCGATGTGTTTAATTTTAATTTCAAAAGGAAACAACGTTATTTCTAATAGCCTACTACTGTGCACTATTTTGTTTTATGCATTTTGTGATCAGTTAGCTCAGATATGTAGCCTACTTTAGTTTTTTTTTTTTTTCTTTTGTAAGTGGAAAAAAATAGGGGCTATCTCAGATTCTATTAATTTAGCTCTTTTATTGTTTTTTATGCACCTTTTGCTGTGCAAACTGACCAAAGTTAAAAGAGAAACAATGAATAAACCTTATGTTTTTCAATAAATTTGTTTGTGTTGGTTTTAAAATTTGTCGTTACGAGCTGCTTCGCCACTAAAATGACTGGCCCAGCTAACCTTCTTGGTTTGAAAATCTGGCCCAACTGAATTTGTAATTGAATAGCCCTGCCGTAGGTTGTCCCATTCATCATTTTAGGTTTCAGAAGGGTGCTCGTGAGTGCCCCCTTTGTGGCCGATATGCGCCCTAGATGCGCACTTCAGCTGAGCCCACAAGTCTGCGAGCTACGCAGAGGAATTTACCCAGCAGTAAAAACAGCATTACGTCACGAAAGTGCAGACTCAGAGGAAGACCCTGAGGGTTTAGGGTGCCATTTGGGATTCAGCCTTAATGTATCTGAAAGAAGACTAACTTGCATTTATCTGATGAAAAATACAGTAAAAACAAAAATATTACTGCAATTTAAAAGAACTGATTTCTATTTTAATATGTAATTTATTCCTGTGATGGCAAAGCTGAATTTTCTGCAGCAATTAATCTTCGGTGTCACGTGATCCTTCAGAAATCATTCTAATATGATGATTTGTATTCGAATTATGGAACTAAATATTGTACTTACTTTTGACTGTCTTTTTTAACCCACAGCGCAACTGCGGCCTGTGGAAGTGGGTGGTCTAAAAACAGCATTCGCATCACATAATTCTTTGCCAATGCTGGAAGTTCCCTGTATGCAAATGAACGAGAATGAGCCAATCAGCATAACACATTGAGATTTAGTATTACATCAGGGCCGTAAGCACCAAAGACATTGAGGTGGACAAGTCCACCCCAATAATTAGAAATGGCCAAATGGTTATTTAGACTGGTCTGCCTCATTACTGTCAAAATGACAGTATGAGATTGCTGATCAAATTAAAGAAGGCGGGTCTTACTGTTGACAGAAAACGAGTGAGAATTCCAATGCAACGCTTTAGTTTTAGCAGTAAAAGAGTGATAGAAATGTTCAGCGACCGAGAGTAATATCCAGTGATGCAAACTACTCAAATTTTTTTATGAAAGTTCACCATTTTGAATTTGAAATACACCATTATTTACATGATTAATGTAATTCATAACTGAATGTGATGAGACAAGAAAGTTGAACGTTTTGCTTTTTTTTTTTTAAGACATAAGAATAAGAGTGAATGTGTGCATATTTGCAAAGTTTAAATTGATTGCTTTCAAAGACCTGGAACTTTTACCATACTTATTTTTTTGTTATTCCATTAAATCCCTTTTAATCCTTTAAAGGTGATAGAGAGGATTTTTTCGTCGACTGAGAATCCAAAGACTGTTATTGAGTTTTTCAAATGAGCGCATACGTAAGAACAACCCCCCTCCTTCACAACTTCAAAGGAACGCCTCCCAAAAATCGTGCACGAGTATTGGAACACGAGTGTTTACCACCGGCATTCGCTGTGTCGTGTTTTTTGGATTCATTATGTCGGACTCACCACAGGTAACTCATAATCTGCAGTTGTTACTCCTGTCTCCTGACAAAATCATTGCATGCGGCGCCTGTGGAGTGTGGAAAGTTACTGGAGCACGCAGCCGCGCTCGTCTCTCACAAGGAACGTCACGGCAGTGATTGACAAGCCAGAGGGCCAATCGTTTACGCGATGATCGCGTAAACGATTGGCTGATGTTTTTAAGGCCCTACCTTGTGCACAGATAATGTATATTAATATTACTACTTTCAGTGCACCTAATAAATAGTCTTTTATCCGTTAGTAAAGACAGTTTCAAGTAATATTGCAAAAATGTATAAAACAAAACATCCTCTTTAGCACCTTTAATTATTTAATTCCTTGAAAGAAAAAGACCAATAACTCCCCATCCACAAAAAAAAAAAAAAAAGTTCCCCCAATGTTCAAAACAATGGTCATGGCCTATTATATAATATAAATGTTATTAGATTAGATACAAAAAAACAACAACAAAGTGGCACCTGAAAAAAATACTAGATGTTTGAACTATTGTGATATAATTCAAAACTGTCACAAAAGCTTCTTTGTAAGAAATGTTGCGGCTTGAAAAGTAAAAACAAGTTTAAACAAATATCACTTGACTTTATATTTTATTATCTAATCAGTTAACATTCATACATGTAAATATGTGTGTAATGTGTATTTAAACACAAAATCAAGATGGACCTGTATACAGCCAGGCATGTTGCAGGGTGATTGTAGAGCCTGTCGAGGATCTCTGGGCTCAATTCCTTTAGAAACTCGTGCAAGTTCTTACACTGCAGCTGGACTCGAAGCTTCATCTGTAAACCGGCAGACAGGTGAATAAAGAGATGACTTGCATTAAACCTTCTGTAATTAAAAATATTTATGAGTGATAAATACAGCGTCAAACTGTTCATATATATATTTTAAGACATATGTTCAGTGTTAAATTGGTTTTTTTTTTTGCACATAGGAATCTGGCTGAGGCGTTCAATGGATAAAACTTAAGCCTAAAACTAAATACATGACAGAAGTCAACATCAACGAATACCGTGAAGACAACCTTAAATAAACAATGTATCTCTGAGACTTTTGTTGCATACCGTTAGTGAATAGAGGAAACGTACAAAAAGCAAAATTTATATAAATATACCGTAGATATTTTCGCTTTAAACATATATTTAATATGTAGTCAGTATACTTGCCTTGTTTCACAGGTGACAGAGAGTACGAAACACTGCATTAAATGATGTGAATCATTCTATTTCTTCACAAGCATTCATCTTTGCATTCAATGTGGATAGTACGAAGCCATGTTGAATGATCACGTGATCGCCGAAACTGGCAGTCTGATTGGTTGAAGTGTCGTGCCTGGGAAGGGACTTATCGGTAAACTGTACTTTTTTGTTATTGTAAACTTTTATATAAAAATATGGATTTATATTCGGTGTTTTCCAAAAGCTTTTTCATATATATATATATATATTAGAAACTGTATAGGCCAATATAAATTCCTGCAAAAAAAAAGGACTTCCACACACATTCTTTTTATTTTATTATTATTTTTAATAACATTGTGGACAAATAAATACATTTTTAATATTTCATACTATTGAAATTCTGCCAACCAATAAATGTAAATGACAACAACAACAACAGCAACAAAGATAATTTTCTCATGAATCTTCTTTTTCTTGGAACCTGTAACAGAGAAATCAAATGAATAATTTCTCCCGCCGGTACACTGACAGATTGTACTAATGGCAATTACAATCACTTAAAACATTGTTTAGGACAAAATTATCTCTAAAAAGTGCTTAAGTGTATAATTACCTGCAGTGTATACATGTGAAGAAGACTGTCTGCCCTTCATCTGCAGATCTCATCTGTCTTGTATGATACACCATTCCCTCTTTATTACAGCGAGAACATCTCCTGTCAATCTGATGAAACGTTTGCAGAAAATGAGAAACGGGTGAAAATGTCTGTTGGGTGACATTACAAAGAGAACTAATAGTTTTTAATAATCAATTACTGTATTTTTAAATAACGTACCACTGGGCCCTTCAATTCAGCATCTTCGGCACTTTCACCAACGCTGGAGCTCTGATCCAAAGGATTAAACACCACCGATGACTTAATAACTTGACCTGTGAATTCTGAGAGAGAATCCTACAGTTGGGTCATTCTACAGAAACGTCCACTTTTGGTATGACAAAATGTCTCAAAATGTATTTCTTTTTTAACATTTAAACTTAGACCACATTATTATTTTACACTTGGACTTTATGAATACACATAAATGACAGCTTAATGATTTTTTATTTTTTTTGTACATTTATTTAAATACTGCATGTCCCTCTTTTTGTCACTGGTGTTACCTTACTTCTCTGGCATTTTTAAACATTTTTATGAAATATTATTTCTCATTTTTTTTCAGCACATGCAGTCAGAGTTACAGAATAATAATGATAATGCAAAAAATAAGGAGATTGTGTGTTATTTATTTTAATCAGGTTTGTTAAAAGTGTGATTGAATGATGTTAATTCAATTGCGCAACCATGTATTTGCTATAACAATAAAAAATATTTGAAAAACAATAATAAACAAGTAATGATACAATCCTTTACATCTTAATTCTTGAGTGTAGCAGAATTCAATGAATATAAAATTATTATCATGTCACATATGACATTTTATTTAATGTGACAGACAAAAAACAGTAACACCAGTGACACAATGAATCACCAGTGACATATACATAAGACCAAAGATCCTTAATTTTTCAACTATAATTAAGTAGTTTGGACTAAATTTTTACATTTGGTGTACAATAAAAGACTGTCATTGACACTTAGTGAAAGCAGTCAGTAAAAGATTATAAACAACATTTTAAAACTGTCTGTAAAGTCGCTGCACTGAATTTAGCCAAATCCCTTAATTTAGCCATATCTGACCAAAGGAGGATTAACAATGAGAAAGAAAAGTTAGAATCATGTAATCTTAGTGCTTTTTTTATGCAAAATAACTAAATGAATAGCTTTAAATAAAGTTTATCTATAAACGGGTAACACCAGTGACGGTACCACCAGTGATATTTTCATAAAAAGGTAACACCAGTGACAGTAACACCAGTGACATTTTTCATAAAAAATGCATTTTACAAAATGGCTGCTGCAAGGTGTCAACCCACATGTTGTCAACATGATATATTCACTAAATCAAGTAATTTAATCCATTTGTATTCTAGTTTTTTAAAATTCCCTAGCAATAAAGTAGGTCACACCAGTGACTTCAACTAAAAGCTTCATATGAAAATATGATTTATAATTAAAATATCTGATAACTGAAAAGAGATAGTGGACTTTCCATTGGCCTTTCTTCATTGATCTTCAGGAAACAGGTAGAAGGAAGTCAAGTGATGTCATCAGTGTGATTTTTTCTTTCAAAATAAGAGATTTTTGTTAAAGGTAACACCAGTGACACAACACCAGGGGACCACTACATTCATTATATATTTTATAATATTTATTTAGCATTTGTTTTTTTTATGTCATTTACATTATATATTTGATAGTTATGTATACATTATTGTATTTGAAATGGTAGAAAAACCTGTTTGTGAGCTCAAAATAAAGCACTTTCCCTCTGTACATGACTGTGGGACGAGCACTTCTGTGGCGCTTGGAATTTTTATAATTAATTAAAAAACAAATATTGCCACATTGATGCTCAACAAGGTTTCATTGTTCAAATAACAATTGTTTCATATTAAAATATAAAAAAATTGTAACCTAAAGTGTTTTTCAAGTGTAAAATTTCTGTAAAGTCTAGGGACAGAAAAGTGGACGTTTCTGTAGAATGACCCAGTTACATCATTTATTTCTTCCATAAATGTATTCAAACTTTTAGTTTTAGTACTGAAAGATGTTTTATACAAATCAAATTATTGATATTATTATTTATTTTACACAGTTTTTCCTCTGAACTTTTCCCAAGTGGCCCCTGGGGGTCACCGAATCGCAGTCTGAAAACCTCTGCCAAAAATTACACGTTATGACATTAAAAAGATCTCTCTCACCTCGAACAGCGATTTCAAAAGAGCATCGAGGGCATTTAATAGTATTTTCCTTTCCAGGCACTGGGAGAATGTTCCCACATTCAGGGCAAAAGTTGAAGTCACCTCTAAAACATGACATTGCTGAAAAAAATAATTACAGAGATTTATTTTACACACTACATCCACAGCGTTCAAAACAATTAGGACTTCTGTAACTAACACATGAGTAACTAACAAACGTGTATGCACATAAACATAACTTACTTATCAAAGCTCAAACACAATTGCCTTATCTACGCTATTTTCAATAACAATAACACGATTTCTTCGCTAGAAACAGAGATATCTCTTCTCAAGGCAGTTCATGCAGTTCCACATGTTGGGTCCTTCATCAAAACATTCAATTCGTCGCATGTTGATGACGTCGCAAACATATCGAGCAGGTGTAGTGAAATCCAACGGCTTCATACAGCATTTCGAGGTAACAGCGATTATTTAATCCTAAAAAAAAATTAAAATTAACACGGAGAGTGATAACAGGCTTTATATTCCGTTAGAAAACACACAGGAGTGTTGTGTTATAGTGTTTGATTTGGCCCGTTGCATATTTTGTGCTAACGTAAATGGATAAGCTACTGCTAATATATCTGATATAGTTTCTTAGTTTAAAGCGACCTGCCTCGAGTATTAATTAACATAAAAGAACAGCTTTTGTAGCAATTGTAATACTGGAGAATTATATTTTATTGTTTAATAGCTGTCTTAATTAAGAGTTGTTTAAGCTATAAGTCTGTATGTTATCAAGTCGAATAAAATAACAGACACGCATTTCTAATGTAATTTATGATCATGTTATGGTTATAAATATGTTATCAAATCTTATTAAGAATATATATAGTATTTAAAATTATTTAGATTTGATAACGTTATTCCCATTCACACACACACATATACATATATGTAGTAAAGTGTCAGTTATGTCAAATAACACACATAACATAGTAGCAGATAATAGTAGATATAACAATGATTGACAGGAAGAGGTTCTGTCAGTTACTCCAACATATCTTTCATCATATGTTTGCACTAATTGTTGTCTTATCCCAATCTCTGCAAGATGACAGAGAACGACGTTGAGAATGAGCTGTTAGACTATGAGGAGGATGAGGTTGATGGAGGTGTTGCTGGGGATACAGGGCTTGGACACAATGATGGTGTCATATCCATCAGAAAAGAAGGGGTCAAAGGGTCATATGTGTCCATCCACTCCTCTGGATTCAGGGATTTCCTTCTCAAACCAGAACTCCTGAGAGCTATAGTGGACTGTGGCTTTGAGCATCCATCTGAGGGTGAGCAATTCTACATGTGCACTCATATAAGGTTCTTTGATATCAGTTATATAAGTTAATATGAATATATTTGTGGTTTTTCTCTTTCAGTTCAGCATGAATGCATTCCTCAGGCGATCTTGGGGATGGATGTATTATGTCAGGCCAAGTCTGGAATGGGGAAGACGGCTGTCTTTGTGTTGGCCACGCTTCAGCAGCTGGAGCCAGTGACCGGTCAGGTAACAGCTCTCTTTTAAAAGGATCTGAAAACAAAGAACTAAGACGTTAATAAAATTATGTCTCTAAGCGTGGGTTTGACCAGTAATTGCTGTCATCCAGGTATCGGTGTTGGTGATGTGTCATACCCGAGAGCTGGCGTTCCAGATCAGCAAAGAGTATGAGCGCTTCTCCAAATACATGCCTAGTGTCAAGGTAGGAAAAAAGACGTTCTATTTGAACCTGTTTGCACCTGTTTACACTTCTAGGAAAAGCTTTAATACTGTACCCGTTTTAGAATTACTAATTTTGATATATAGCAAACACTTACTATAAAAATCTGTTCAGATCTGTACTCTGGAAGACATCTGGGATAGATTTAAAAATGAGCTCTCTTTCAGTTCATGAGTTAAATAGAATTCTGCATCACAGAAATTTCTGAAATTTGAATTGGAATGACAGGAAGAGGAATTTACTGAATTGTAATTGAATTGCAAAAAAATGCAGTTACACTGCTGAATAATTTCATTATTCCAACATAAGTTTTGGTACAAAACATGAATAATTACATCATTAATTTAGACAACTGATTCCTACCTGATATGCGGAATGCAATTTTCAACCGATTATATTAATCTGAACTTAATGTAGTACTGTCAAAATAATTAACACAACCAAATTTACCTAATTTATTTTTGCCTATAGCACCACCAAATTGTTTACATATAATATTATAAAAATAGCACAGCCCTTCATCTTCATCAAAAACATTCTGCTGATTACTATACAGTTTTTTCCCCAAAAAATTTCACCCAAAAATCTCTGTCTGTCTATATATATATATATATATATATGGATCAGCTTTAATGGACTTATCAAAATAATAAGTCAAAAGTTTACAAAAAAAAATCTAAATGTATCATTTAAGTTTCAATCTACAAAGGAGTGTAAAATTATATTCAAATACTCAATTTTAATTTTTTTTTTTTACATAAACACAAGATAAATAAGCTTTTTTTTTTCACAAAATCTATCATATTCTGGTGCTGTTTAGTTGTAGGAAAACACCCACAGATGTAGCATAAAACATCTGGGTCATACTTGCATTTTCTTCTGACACTGGTCTTAATTCTATCCTTAAAATCAGGATTAGGCATAAAATAATGTCAAACGTGAAAACCGTTGGAAAAATGAACAAATAGTTCTAACCTGGCTCAGAGGAAAATGGGAATCATGTCTTTGTGGCTCTTTTTCTGGTGATTAAGTGATAATACAAGAATTCTTCACCATACAAATGGTTGTTGAAAGCAAAAATGTTATGAAATGTACATATTTTGTAAGAAAGTGTGACATGCATTTTGAAAAATAGATGAATCTGTTAATTATATATTGATGTGTGACTTTTAATGGTGGAAATGAAATGTTTTTCCACCGGAAAATGAAAGATATTTTTATTAAACATAATTTTCAAGAGCCATTCAATAATATCATCTAATGTTTCCTCACATATTTAAGGGTAATCCATACCGATTAATAAAATGTATTAATAAAACCTACACTTATAGTTACATTTCAATACACTTACACTTCCTGTTTGCTACGTCATAGTAAATTCAAGAATTTAATTTCAAATGCACAAACTTTTCTCAAGAGCGTTTGCTTGCACTGCCTCTCTCCCCCAGGTGGCGGTGTTCTTTGGGGGGTTATCTATAAAGAAGGATGAGGAGGTGCTGAAGAGAGAGAGCCCTCATGTGGTGGTGGGAACTCCTGGACGTATTCTAGCTCTGTCTCGCAACAAGAGTCTCAACCTGCGACACATCAAGCACTTCATCCTGGATGAATGCGACAAGATGCTGGAGCAACTTGGTGAGCAATCTCTTTTTGAGTGGCTGTGTTCAGAATAGAATTTACTGAATGAATAGTGTGCAGTAAACTGTGTACTACCTACTTTTCTTTAAAAGCAGTAAGTGAAACAGTAGGCATTATTCCACAATAACCAGTAGTATGCTGTCATGTGACCTTACTTTTAATTCAGTTTTAAGTAAAAATGTCAGCTTTTGGCAGTCAAATCAAATAATCACACTAGAAAACAAGGTCAAGTGCACTGCATTGTGGGATAGAACATTCTGTTCAATGTTCTTTGTTGTGTACTGCACATTTTCCCTATTTTTGAAAGATTTCTGTGCACAGTATTCATACTGACACTATATAGTTCAGAAACAGTACGAGAACCATGCTGATAATTGCAACATGATATTCAGTATTTCGTTTTTAATAATATAAATGCATTTTTCTTTTACTGTGCCCTTCAGACATGCGGCGTGATGTCCAGGAAATCTTTCGAATGACCCCTCACGAGAAGCAGGTCATGATGTTCAGTGCGACCCTGAGCAAAGAGATCCGTCCAGTCTGCAGAAAGTTCATGCAAGATGTAATTACGCCTCTCCTACTTCTACCATGTCAACAGCTCCTTCCCTTCACAAGACCACCTCATACACACCTGAACGAGATCCATTTACGGCCTCCCTGAGACATCGTAACACTAAATGCCCCTCTCTCCTGCCCGATTGATAATCACAGACTTTTAACTAATAGAGGCACAGTGAAAAAGATGTTAAGTCCTTAATCCCCGCCTCAGCTGGCAGCGCTGCGTCGGCATTTGGCAAACACGGTCACCCGTCCGTTTGGCCAACAGATAATGCACCATCCATCATGCTCAGTCCTCTGTAAATTTAAATAGGTCTTTTAACAACCTTAACCAAAGTCATGAAGAGTCCATTCAATTTATTTTAAACAGAAAAAGAGGATGTCTTTAAGGGAAGGATGTATCTCCAAAAACACTTCAGGGCCATAAATCAAAGCATAAACACATCTTTCAAAATCATTTAGGGAGTTAAATGAAAGAAAGCAAGCTAACTCTAACAAAATCCCTCTTATATTTAAATAATACTTGACTCTCAGTATCTATTTATCAAGACAAATTGCTTTAGTTCCTGCTCGACTGTAATTCCAGCCTGGAGAATTGTCCTCAAATAACCTTTAATTAAAAGAAGCACTTGTTGGGGCTTCATGAATTCTGTTGCCAGCTGCCAGAGACTCTCAAGGGGCACAAAACTAAAACCGATAAAGTATCGGCCCAACAAAGCAGGCCAGCTGCTAAAAACTACATTAGATTCACGACAAACTGGCACTCCAGGGCTGCAATTAATTACACTTTAACAAAGCAGACAGCACAATGAAGTCATCTGAGAAATAAAGCGAAACAAAAAGATTCAGTCATTGGCGGCATAAATGAGTTCAGGTGGACCAGCCAATGATGGAAAAGCTCTTCATCAGTCCAGCTTGACAGTCTGAGATTAGCACTGTTTCTCATCTACCCCCAAGAAAAAAGACAAACTGTCTGTCACTAAGTTAAAATCAAGGCAATAAAACTGGCCCGAAACGGAAAAGAAAGTGTGCGCGGGTGTGAGGGACAAGAGAAGAGAGAGAAAGGGAGGATTAAGCTGCGGAAGACTGGAGCGAGAGGGATGAGACTTTGAAGAAACTTAGAGGAGAGAGGAGATATGCGCGGGTGTAGATAGAGACGCTCTTGAAGAACCGTTAGGTGGCAACTGAAACTGAAAGCTGTGACTCAGACGGAAAGCATAAATAGTAAAATACAACTTTGAGCACCTTTTAAAAAATTCTCAATGACTTGTGAGGGGCATTGCCTTAAAGCAGAGTGGCTTTACTAAATATTCATGAGCAAATCCCTGGTGCACCATAATATACTATATAATAATGACTCTAAAAACTGATTCAAACATACACTCTCATTTAGTGACAGTTAGGATACATAAATACTGTGCACATTGAGATGCTGCCTAATGTAATCCACTGATTTGAGGTTGGTAGAAAATATAGTAAATTAGTAGTAACCTCATTCATAGGTTGAAGACAAAATAGTTAAATGAGCTTTAGACAGACCAGCTCAGCAGCAAATAGAGGATTGATTGACAGGAAGTGAAGATAGATTTGCCTAAACATCTCTAAGGTAAGTGCAAAGATGTGTGTTAGACACTAAAAAAGGTGGAGTGTAGTGCTTTGTTAAGGGCCCAATAGTGATAGAACAGAATTGTGATCTCAGTATTTTTTACTTGGCCACCACTATTTGTTATTCTCCCCACAATGCTTGTTTTAGTAGCTCAGATTCTCAGAGTCTCCCACCTGCACAGATAGATTAGATTGAGGATGTTCTCTGTATATTTAAAGGGTTAGTCCACCCAAAAATGAAAATAATGTCATTTATTACTCACCCTCATGCCGTTCCACACCCGTAAGACCTTCGTTAATCTTCGGAATGCAAATTAAGATATTTTTTGTTGAAATCTGATGGCTCAGTGAGGCCTGCATTGACAGCAATGACATTTCCTCTCTCAAAATCCATTAATCTACTAAAAACATATTTAAATCAGTTCATGTGAGTACAGTGGTTCGATATTAATATTATAAAGCGACATGATGCGGTTTAACATGTGATCTGAATCATGATTCGACCCAGAAGAATCATAACACTCCGAAGCTTAATGAAAAATTTGTGTTCCGAAGATGAACGAAGGTCTTACGGGTGTGGAACAGCATGAGAGTGAGTAATAAATGACATTTTTGGGTGAACTAACCCTTTAATTAAGCAATCTGGTGGATGAATTTGGCCTTCTGAATCGATTTGTTAGAACATCCCATTGCTAAATGTGAGGTGGAGTATTTAAAGTCAACATGAAACAGCGTTCATAACTCTAACTTCATAACTTTCTGAGTGAAAAATAGGAAAAAAAGAGGGAACTGAAACACCACCAGGACAAAAAAACAATAAAATTCTGTCATTATTTACTCACCCTCAAGTTGTTCCAAACCTATAGGAACTTCTTTCTTTGGCTGAACATAAAAGAAGATATTTTGAAGAATGTTGGTAACCAAACAGTTGCTGGGCCCCATTGACTTCCATAGTATGTTTTTCTTTACTATGGAAGTCAATGGGGCCCGTCAACTGTTTGATTACTCATATTCTACAAAATATCGTCTTTTGTGTTTAGCAGAAGAAAGAAATTCATACAGGTTTGGAACAACTTAAGGGTGAGTAAATGATGACAGAATTTTCATTTTTAGGTGAACTATCCCTTTAAGACTAGTATGGTGACTAAATGTTGAAATTTCCTCATTGTAATGCCTTTTAATTGTTATCACCATAACTTGCCACATTAACTGATATTAAATTACTAAAAGGCTGCATTAACAGTAGCCTAAAATAAGCGCATTTAAATGCACGTTAAAAATTAGTTTTCATTCGGACAAAAGCAACTATTCGTAATTGCTAGAACCTAGATAATGTGATTGTTGATTGGTTTCATCTAGCATATGTACACACGTCAATCAGACTTGGTCTTATACTTGAGCCTCGTTCAGACTGTCAGTCCAAATCTGATTTTTGTGCATATCTGATTGGAATCCAATCATAGTTATCTAGTGTGAATGCAAGAAAATCACATGAAATGTTGTTGTTGTTGTTTTTTTTTTTTTACCAACGCAGTGTCATTGCCATATAAATCAATGCAGATATCCCGGAAAACAAAAGATCACCACGGGACACACATCGGATCTGAACAGTTGTGATACACAGTGTGGACAGTCAGTAATTTAGATCAGATTCCAATCGAAATACACAAGTAATTGGATTCGGACTGACAGTGTGAGCATAGATGTAAAGACTCTATAGCTGTTTGGTTACTTTTTAAGGTCGCGATAAAACAAGTAGCGGCAGATCCGAATGAAATGGATTATCAAAAAAGAAAAATGTAAGGTGAAGACTTCTATACATCAGTTGTTAATTGGATCACATTCAGATCTGCCTCTATCCAATCAAAAAAAAAAAAAAAGTCCTATATTGTAATGAAAAAATATAGAATTTAATTAAAAAAGACAAGGTCAAAAATAATGAAACGTATGCATGGATGAATTGTTCAGAAAAAGATACATAAGATACATTTAGAAAATAGATAGTGGACTGATGAATGACTGATGACATTAAGAACAGGAAAATAGGGTCAATTTTGATTTCATGTTGACTTTATACTACTTAAAACTCCTTAAAACATATGTTTTCATGTAATTTCCAAACTGCACATTGATTGGTAGTTTTACTTTGTGTTTTCAAAAGATCTGTAGTTTTTGAACCTTTATTTAGAAACTGCACAGATATGATTTTAGGCTTGATATTGGTAGCTAAAAGTAGTCTAGGACAGCAGGGTAGCATTAATCAACTTGTTTGAGACAGTGTGTGTGTGTGTGTGTGTGTGTTGTGTCCTCATTGGCTTGGGATGGGAGGGGAGGGTGAATCTAACACCCATCCCTTCTCTTCCTTCCCTTTCTCCTGCTGTTTCATAACTCTCTCCTTTCTAACACCATGTTTCCTTCTCATTGTCGTCCCTCCCCCACCACTGTCCTTTGCTAAAATCTTTATACCTCTTTTGTCCTTGTTTTTCTTTGTGTTCTGGTGTCTTTTTTCCGCCCACAATGACACTCATTCCACCCATGCCATCACACTGTCATAAATACCACTTCCTCTTTCACACCCTTGTAACGTTATTATCTGTACCACCCACATCTTGTCAACTTTCCTGTATGTGTCTTCACAAAATCTTAACCCCCTGAACCTGCACACTCCTTTCCCACCCTTCCTCACCTTCCCCCTGCTTCCACTGGTTGTCCTAGCCGATGGAAATTTTTGTGGACGATGAGACCAAGCTGACGCTTCATGGCCTCCAGCAGTACTACGTCAAGCTGAAGGACAACGAGAAGAACAGGAAGCTCTTTGACCTCTTGGATGTGTTGGAGTTCAACCAGGTATCTTGAGATTCCACCAGGACAAACACAAATGTCCCCAAACACTCTTTAAATCCATTCAAATCGAGAGTGACTCGAGAAAAAGACCAGAGTGATTCGCTTAATTAAGTCTGCAAATCTATTCACCAATTTTTTTAACGTTTGCATACCTGAAAGTGACATGAACTCTGGTCATTCACAGGCTGTAATGCAAAATACAATTGAACCTATTTGAATACAGATTTAGTTTATGTGACTTAAATGCAAACTACAACCCTCTGGAATGGAACGATGGAAGTAAAGTTATGCGAGGATAAAAGACAGTAGGGTTCAAAACTACATTGAAAATGGGGGATTTAAAATCTTAAACCTAGAAATAACATAATTGTATGCAATTGATTTACATGTAGTTTGAGGTTGTAAGATGTTTTTAAAGTCTCATGCTCATTAAGGCTGCATTTATTTAATCAAAAATACAGACCTGAATTTTTTAGCAGCCATTACTCTAGTCTTCAGTGTCACATGATCCTGATTTGCTGCTCAAGAAACATTTCTTATTATCAATATTGAACACAGTTGTGCTGTTTAATATTTTTGAGGAAACCATGATTTTCAGGATTCTTTGATGAATAGAACATTCACAAGAATAGCATTTATTCGAAATCGTTTGTAACAAATGTTGTTACTGTCATGTTTGCTCAGTTGATATATATAGCTTCACTGTCCATTATTACTTTCTATATTCCTTGTACTTAAAGGGTTAGTCCACCCAAAAATGAAAATTATGTCATTAATGACTCACCCTCATGTCGTTCCAAACCCATAAGACCTCCGTTCATCTTCGAAACACAGTTTAAGATATTTTAGATTTAGTCCGAGAGCTTTCTGTCCCTCCATTGAAAGTGTATGTACGGTAGACTGTCCATGTCCAGAAAGATAATAAAAACGTCATCAAAGTAGTCCATGTGACATCAGTGGGTTAGTTATAAGTTTTTGAAGCATCGAAAATACATTTTGGTCCAAAAATAACAAAAACTACGACTTTATTCAGCATTGTATTCTCTTCCGGGTCTGTTGTTCATCCGGGTTCACGACTCTCTCAGTGACGCTGCTGACGTGTTATCCGGTGCGCCCGAGCTTCGTTTACAGTCTGAGGGAGACGCACGCTGTATTCAAGCTATTCTACATTGTTTGTATTTTGGTATTGCCATATTTTTTAAAATGGTGTGCATGTCGCGGATGTCCTGATCACCAAAAACAACGACGTATAAGTGCATTACCAACACCGACAGATGAAAGGATTCATTGGAATCAATTCAATGGATAGGATTCCGGAAGAGAAGACAATGCTGAATAAAGTCGTAGTTTTTGTTGTTTTTGGACCAAAATGTATTTTAGATGCTTCAAAAACTTATAACTAACCCACTGATGTCACATGGACTACTTTGATAACGTTTTTATTACGTTTCTGGACATGGACAGTATACCGTACAAACACTTTCAATGGAGTGACAGAAATCTCTCGGACTAAATCTAAAATATCTTAAACTGTGTTCCGAAGATGAAAGGAGGTCTTACAGGTTTGGAACGACATGAGAGTGAGTCATTAATGACATAATTTTCATTTTTGGGTGAACTAACCCTTTAAAGGTCCCGTTTTTCGTGGTTTTTTGAAGCTTTGATTGTGTTTATAGTGTGCAATATAACATGTGTTCATGTTTCGCGTGTAAAAAAACACAGTATTTTTCACATAATTTACTTATCTGTATACCGCTGTTTCCACTGTCATAAAAACGGGCTGATGACTTCCTTGTTCTATGAAGTCCCTCCTTCAGAAATACGTAACGAGTTCTGATTGTGCCAGCGGTTCCTGTGTTGTGATTCGACAGCTCTGAGCGAACCTTGCCCGGAAAGGTCACGCCTCTTACCATAACGTGGAGATGCATGCGCTCAGTGTTATTGTAAACATGTCTTTAATTTTACCCTATCAATTTGAGCCGGAATCAGACCCGGTGATTGGACTGCGGGATGAAAATAACAGCGTTTCGACGACATGGCGACAAACACACTCTACAAACGCAACTCTTGTGTATTCCTGTGGGCGGAGGTTAGTAAAAAAACTGTTTTAGTGACGTCATTAAAGAAGGAAGTAGAGGGATGTAGTCCAAACTGGCCGTTCAATGTAGGCGACTTCTGTTAAATAAAATATCTCGCTTGGCATTGAACTTTGAGCTTTAAAATTTTACAGATTTTATTTATACTCTAACAACAACATTACACACTAACTAAAGTTTGAAACATGGGATCACGAAGAATGGGACCTTTAATATCAACAGTATTAAAGGATTAGTTCACTTTAAAATAAAAAAAAATTACCCCAAGCTTAACTTGCCACCTGCGACATAAGTTACGCTTTTTTCATAAGTTCAATACGGAAGGCGGTCTGGCGGAAGCTAGATATTTTACTTTATAACTTGTTAAATATGGATATTTTTCTTACACAAACGCATCGCTTCACTTCAGAAGGCCTTTATTAAACCCCCGGAGCCGTGTGGAGTATGTTTATGATGGATAGATGCACTTTCTTGAGCTTCATACTCTTTAGTCCTGTTCACTGCCATTATAAAGCTTGGATGCAACAGGATATTAATATAACTCAGATTGTGTTCATCAGAAAGAAGAAAGTCATATACACCTAGGATGGCTTGAGGGTAAGTTAAACTTGGGGTAATTTTCATTTGAAAGTGAACTTATCTTATAATAGCTCTGTTTATTGGTTTCTGGATGAAAAAATTT
The DNA here is from genome assembly GCF_018812025.1 of Megalobrama amblycephala. NCBI lineage: Eukaryota > Metazoa > Chordata > Actinopteri > Cypriniformes > Xenocyprididae > Megalobrama > Megalobrama amblycephala. Next base: position 2,973,923 of record NC_063052.1, read on the forward strand.
TGTTGACGTTTTGTTTTTTTCACCAATTGAGCTAAAAGATTAACAGATTAACCTACGCTATGAAAAAGTCAATGGGTTCATTTGTGGTCCATTGAAATTGTTTGTTTCGTTTTAATGGTAAAAATTGGCTGGTACAGTGTTACAGCTGTTTAGTATTGCAGGTGGTGATCTTCGTTAAGTCGGTGCAGCGTTGCATCGCTCTTGCTCAGTTGCTGGTGGAGCAAAATTTCCCTGCCATTGCCATTCACAGAGCAATGCCTCAAGATGAAAGGTAGAAAACATTAACACATTTTGCACTTTAATGTTATAGTTAAGATAGTAGGATTTTATGGGGCTCATATCACATCTGTGACTCTGATTATTATCCCAGACTAGCTCGATATCAGCAATTTAAGGATTTCCAGAGACGGATCCTGGTAGCCACGAACCTGTTTGGCCGAGGAATGGACATCGAAAGAGTCAACATTGCCTTCAACTACGACATGCCTGAAGATTCAGACACATACCTGCACAGGGTCGGTTCAGTTCTTGTAACAGTAACTCATATCAAACAGCCAAATCATGGAATGGATTCACCTGAACAGCTTTAACTTTTCTCATTCCTTCAGGTTGCAAGGGCCGGCAGGTTTGGAACGAAAGGTTTGGCCATCACCTTTGTGTCAGATGAGACTGATGCCCGCACTTTGAATGATGTTCAGGACAGGTTTGAGGTGAACATCAGCGAACTTCCAGAGGAGATTGACATCTCGTCGTACAGTGAGTGTTAACATTCAATCTTTACAAGATGGTTTTAAAGGGAAAAATCACAAAAACATTAAATTCACTTATGATTTATCACCCTCATTAAAAAAAAAAAAAGATATTTTGATATTTCTAGGTTGCTCTTTTTTATATAATGAAGGTGAATGGAGTTGGTGCTGTTGAGGTCCAAAATGAGAACATTTGTATGAGGGAGACCAAATAATGACAGAATTTTAACTATTTCTTTAATGGAAATTTTTTAAATTGTCCAGATTTAGTTGTAATGTTTTGAGAAAAAAAGGTCAAAACAGCCAAATGTTATTTGAATTTGTACAGTCATGAGCACTTACGTGATTTTCTCCTTGTGTATCCATTTCTCCTAGTTGAACAAACACGATAAAGATGACAACACATCAGGCAGCAGTTTCTTCAGAGGATGCATGGCATTGTAGCATTTGGTAGCAATTGAGAGTTTGTATTTCATATAGACTGTTATGGTGTTTGTGAATACTTAAAACAGCTCATATCACAGTGTTATCCTATATATTTTGGTGGGTTTCTTAATGCCTCCTCAGTAGTTCAGTTCTGGTTTTGCTTGGTAAAATGGAAATTATTTTATTATTTTTCCTCTCAGTATGAATCATTTTCCATTTGGCTTGTTTTAGTCATTTATAATGAAGAGGCATCATTTTTGTTTTCTGTGAGAGGAGGACTTTTCATCATTGGACTATAATGGACCATACAGTTGATTGCATTGATGTAAAATAGTTTGAAAGTTATTAAACATATTAGCAGTATATCCTGAATGCTTGTTACCAGTAAAGTAGGTATCAATGG